>NW_023458555.1:115402468-115406874 GCF_013731165.1 Rhagoletis pomonella
AGTATTGATCGAATTGGTTTTGAGAAGGCTTTATTTCTTAATTATATGGCGGAGGGTTGCCACTTGTTTCAAAAAGCAAGTTCGACTTAAATAAAGGCAGAAAATTGAAATGTATATCCTGATATGGATGTCAGGCGAAAGAGGTTGTGGCTTGAAAAGATTTTGCAGAGGGTTGCAACCTTGTTACAAAGTTAGATTAAATATAGCCAATAGGTTAAATATATTACTTCAATACGAATGTAAATTAAAACTGCTTTGAAGAAACTTTATTTCCAAATTACGTGTAGAAGGGTTGCCACCTTATTTTGTAATTAAATTTAATTTGAATTAAGGTTATTAGGTAGCTAAAATGTGTTTCACAATACGGGTTTAACATTTGTTTGGTTTAAAAATAAACTGAACAGGATTGACATCTGTTTCAAAAGTCGGATTAAATTATATTATTCGATATATTGAAATATGGGCGTCAAACAAAGGAGTGTTAAGAAATCTTCAGTTTGAGCATTTAGAACATTAAAGAGGGTTTCCACCTGTGTAAAAAGTTAAACTCAAATGATCTAATAAGTCAAATGAATTACTAAAGTATGGGTATAAATTGACAGGGGTTAATCTCTTTTCTGAACTTTATTTAAGAGGGTTGCCATATGGGCATTTCCCAAAAAAGGTTAACCAAAAATACAAGTAAATGAATTAAAACGGATTTATAACTTTAAATTTCGTATTCAGATGGCGAAAAAAGGTTTTCAAAACGCGAAACTGTGGAGGTGGTGAAATTTAAATTTAGTATGTTTTACTAGTAAAAATATTGTATGGGGGAAAAATCTGTCACGTATGATATGTCACATCCGCTACCAGATTTCAATTTAAAATTAAATCAACAACGGATTGCTTTTGATTAAAAATGAACTTGAAATTTGGTATACAGGCATAGCTACGGTAGGTGCTTATAGTAAGGTGTATATGAATGAGTTTATAAAGGGGGCGTGGCGCATCCCGTAAGAGTGGAATTTTTTATCACCTATAACTTGGGAACCATAAGCCCCACGAACTTGAAATTTGGTATGCAGGCACAGCTACGGTAGGCGCTTATAGTAAGTTGTATATGCATGAGTTTATAAAAGGGGGCGTGGCACATCCCGTAGGTGTGAAATTTGTTATCAGCTATAACTTGGGAACCATAAACCCCACGAACTTGAAATTTGGTATGCAGGCACAGCTACGGTAAGTGCTTATAGTTAGGTGTATATGAATGAGTTCATAAAAGGGGGCGTGGCACATCCCGTAGGCGTGGAATTTTTTATCAGCTATAACTTGGGAACCATAAGCCCCACGAACTTGAAATTTGTATGCAGCAAACGAAACATGTTCATGTATAATGAATAAAACTCCTTCCGAAATAAAAATTCTACCGGAAAAGTGCAGCTATACTAAAACAGCTTAGCGAATAGGAAGCTAAACTTAATGTACCATAGTCGACGAATTTTAATTTAAAAATTCTATCGTTTCCTTAATTCAGTTAATATTAATAATGGGGTATAGTCGTTGCGCTGGGTATGCAGTTAAAGTTGCATGGCTATACTCAATCCCGACTCTTGCGTCCTCGTTCGCGCACTCTGGGCAACGTGAGCAACCCATGTGCGAGATGCTGTAACCAATCCGAGAGGAGCCTTGGGTCGCGGGAGAAAGAGAGGGAGCTTCGGTGGGGCCACTCCGACTTATTCGGTTTAAGGGCTCACTGAAGTCTGCAGCGTCTGTTCACCAGTAGGTGCGGCTGCAAGCGGGTGTCTGCTTGGAGCAAGCGGCTCGCTATATAAACGTGTATTTGGTTGCGAAACCACCCAGCAATGGGTTGTGCGCTGGGCTTGGGACCTTCACGTAAAAACCACTTCCAGTGAAGAAGCAAGGCAAAGCCTTCGGATCGAAAAACAAGAAACCAAATCGATCACGTTGTGAAAGACGGAAGGCACGCTTCCAGTGTTTTAGACGTACGCACACTCCGAGGCCCAAACATCGACTCGGACACTATCTTGTTGCAGCCAAGATACGCACCCGCCTCTGTGCAGCAAAAAATGTGCGCCCAAATATGCAAGGAAAGCTTAACGTCGAAAAGCTGCAATCACAACAGACAGCCAGCGCTTTCGCTACTCGACTCTCACACCTGCTCTCAGAGAGCACTCTTCAACAAAACGACATATGCGAGCAGTGGAACCACATTTCCCGCTCATTAAGTACCACCGCCGAAGAAGTAGTCGGATTTCAGCGAGCCCGAAAGAACAACTGGTACGATGAGGAGTGTCAGGAAACTGCAGAAAAAAAAGATGCCGCCTACAGGGCCACGCTGCGATCGGGCGCAACGCGCGCTATGTGGAGCCGCTATAGGGATCTGAAGAGGGTAGCGAGACGTATTTGCCGCAATAAGAAGAGAGAGGCCGAAATACGTGATTGCGAAGAGCTTGAAATGCTGGCCGACAGGAAGAATGCCCGAAAATTTTACCAGAGAGTTAGGCGACTTACGGAAGGTTTAAAGACCGGGGCGTACTCCTGTAAGAACAATAATGGCGACCTAGTAACTGATGTCCAGAACGTACTTAAATTATGGAGGGAACACTTTTCCGCCCTACTAAATGGAAGCAGCACGGAAAGTTGGGGAGAAGAAGAACCCGAGCCCGCAGTCGATGATGACGGAGTCGACGTTCCACCGCCTGACTATGACGAGGTACGTATAGCAATAACGCGGCTGAAAAACAACAAAGCCGCTGGAGCTGACAGCCTGCCAGCTGAGCTATTCAAGTACGGCGGCGAGGAGTTGATAAGGTGCATGCATCAACTCTTGTGTAGAATATGGTCAGATGAACGCATGCCCTACGACTGGAATTTAAGTGTGCTGTGCCCAATCCACAAGAAAGGTGACCGCGCCATTCGCGCCAACTACCGCGGGATCAGCCTTCTAAGCATAGGTAACAAGGTCTTATCGAGCGTATTGTGTGAAAGACTTAAGCCCACCGTCAATAAACTGATTGGCCCTTATCAGTGTGGCTTTAGACCTGGAAAATCCACCATAGACCAGGTATTCACAATACGCCAAATCTTGGAAAAGACCCGCGAGAAAAGGATCGACACTCACCACCTGTTTGTCGACTTTAAAGCCGCTTTTGACAGCACTAGAAGGGGTTGCCTTTACGCCGCAATGTCTGAATTTGGCATCCCCTCAAAACTCATACGGTTGTGTAAAATGACGTTGAGCAATACCAGCAGCTCCGTCAGAATTGGGAAAGACCTCTCCGAGCCGTTCGCTACAAAACGGGGTTTCAGACAGGGCGACTCCCTTTCATGTGACTTCCTTAATCTGATGTTGGAGAAGATAATAAGAGCTGCAGAACTGAACCGCTCAGGAACAATTTACTACAAGAGCGTGCAATTGCTGGCTTATGCCGATGACATCGACATCATCGGTAACAAAAACCGCGAAGTCTGTTCTGCCTTCTCCAAGTTGGATAGGGAGGCAAAGCGAATGGGTCTGGTGGTAAACGAGGACAAGACGAAGTATCTCCTGTCATCAAACAAACAGTCAGCACATTCACGCCTTGGCACCCACGTCACTGTTGATTTCGAGAAAGTAGCGAATTTCGTGTACTTGGGAACCAGCATTAACACCGATAATAATGTCAGCATTGAAATCCAACGCAGAATCACAATACGGGTTTAACATGTGTTAGGTTTAAAAATAAATTGAACAGGATTGACATCTGTTTCAAAAGTCGAATTAAATTAAATTATTCGATATATTGAAATATGGGCGTCAAACAAAAGAGTGTTAAGAAATCTTCAGTTTGAGCATTTAGAACATTAAAGAGGGTTTCCACCTGTGTAAAAAGTTAAACTCAAATGATTTAATAAGTCAAATGAATTACTAAAGTATGGTTATAAATTGACAGGGGTTAATATTTTTTTCTGAACTTTATTTAAGAGGGTTGCCATATGGGCATTTCCCAAAAAAGGTAAACCAAATATACGAGTAAATGAATTAAAACGGATTTATAACTTTAAATTTCGTATTCAGATGGCGAAAAAAGGTTTTCAAAACGCGAAACTGTGGAGGTGGAGAGAAGAACTGAAAACATTAAATGAAATTTAAATTTAGTATGTTTTACTAGTAAAAATATTGTATGGGGGAAAAATCTGTCACGTATGATATGTCACATCCCCTACCAGATTTTAATTTAAAATTAAAACAACAACGAATTGCTTCTGATTAAAAATTAACTTGAAATTTGGTATGCAGGCATAGCTACGGTAGGTGCTTATGGTAAGGTTTATAAAATGGGGCGTGGCACATCCCGTAGGTGTGAGATTTGTTATCAGCTATAACTTGGGAACCATAAACCCCACGAACTTGAAATTTGGTA
>NW_023458555.1:115406884-115410264 GCF_013731165.1 Rhagoletis pomonella
GTATATGAATGAGTTTATAAAAGGGGGCGTGGCACATCCCGTAGGCGAGGAATTTTTTATCAGCTATAACTTGGGAACCCAGAAACCCCACGAACTTGAAATTCGGTATGCAGGCACAGCTACGGTAGGCGCTCGTCGTAAGGTGTATATGCATGAGTTTATAAAAGGGGGCGTGGCACATCTCGTAGGCCTTAAATCTTTAATCAGCTATAACTTGGGAACCATAAACCCCACGAACTTGAAATTTGGTATGCAGGCACAGCTGCGGTAGGCGCTTATAGTAAGCTGTATATGAATGAATTTATAAAAGGGGGCGTGGCATATCCCGTAGGCGTGGAATTTTTTATCAGCTATAACTTGGGAACCCAGAAACCCCACGAACTTGAAATTCGGTATGCAGGCACAGCTACGGTACGCGCTTATAGTAAGGTGTATATCCATGAGTTTATAAAAGGGGGCGTGGCACATCCCGTAGGCGTGGAGTCTTTAATCAGCTATAACTTGGCAAACATAAACCCCACGAACTTGAAATTTGGTATGCAGGCACAGCTGCGGTAGGCGCTTATAGTAAGGTGTATATGAATGAGTTTATAAAAAGGGGCGTGGCACATACCGTAGGCGTGGAATTTTTATAAGCTATAACTTGGGAACCATAAGCCCCACGAACTTAAGTGGGCGTGGCACATCCCGTAGGCGTGGAATATTTTATCAGCTAAAGCTATAAACCCCATGAACTTGAAATTTGGTATGCAGGCATAGCTACGGTAGGTGCTTATGGTAAGGTGTATATGAATGAGTTTATAAAAGGGGGCGTGGCACATCCCGTAGGTGTGAAATTTGTTATCAGCTATAACTTGGGAACCATAAACCCCACGAACTTGAAATTTGGTATGCAGGCACAGCTACGGAAGGTGCTTATAGTTAGGTGTATATGAATGAGTTTATAAAAGGGGGCGTGGCACATCCCGTAGGCGTGGAATTTTTTATCAGCTATAACTTGGGAACAATAAGCCCCTCGAACTTGAAATATGGTATGCAGGCACAGCTACGGTAGGCTCTTATAGGAAGTATATATGAAAGAGATTATAAAAGGGGACGTGGCACATCCCGTAGGCGTGGAAGTTTTTATCAGCAAACGAAACATGTTCATGTATAATGAATAAAACTCCTTCCGAAATAAACATTCTACCGGAAAAGTGCAGCTATAATAAAACAGCTTAGCGAATAGGAAGCTAAACTTAATGTACCATAGTAGACTAATTTTAATTTAAAAATTCTATCGTTTCCTTAATTCAGTTAATATTAATAATGGAACAAGATTTTTAGTACATAAAATGATGATCAATATATATCAGTTGAATTACGATAAAGCTAAAAGTGTGGCTCATAAGGCTGCCTTAATTTAAACGGAAAGAAAATATTTTTTCTCCTCTGAGCTGAATATTTGTATTACTATTTCATATTTTGATTTGTTTACCTCGAACGAAGTCGGGTGCTCTGCTAGTAACGTATAATTTTTTCAAAATGAGTTGCCACCGGATAAAAAATATAAATTCAACTTATTTTTAAGTTAAATAAGTTAGTACACTATAAGTATTGATCGAATTGGTTTTGAGAAGGCTTTATTTCTTAATTATATGGCGGAGGGTTGCCACTTGTTTCAAAAAGCAAGTTCGACTTAAATAAAGGCAGAAAATTGAAATGTATATCCTGATATGGATGTCAGGCGAAAGAGGTTGTGGCTTGAAAAGATTTTGCAGAGGGTTGCAACCTTGTTACAAAGTTAGACTAAATATAGTCAATAGGTTAAAATATTACTTCAATATGAATGTAAATCAAAATTGCTTTGAAGAAACTTTATTTCCAAATTACGTGTAGAAGGGTTGCCACCTTATTGTGTAATTAAATTTAATTTGAATTAAGGGCATTAGGTAGCTAAAATGTGTATCACAATATGGGTTTAACATGTGTTTGGTTTAAAAATAAATAGAACAGGATTGACATCTGTTTCAAAAGTCGAATTAAATTAAATTATTCGATATATTGAAAATGGGCGTCAAACAAAGGAGTGTTAAGAAATCTTCAGTTTGAGCATTAGAACATTAAAGAGGGTTTCCACCTGTGTAAAAAGTTAAACTCAAATGATTTAATAAGTCAAATGAATTAATAAAGTATGGGTATAAATTGACAGGGGTTAATATTTTTTTCTGAACTTTATTTAAGAGGGTTGCCAAATGGGCATTTCCCAAAAAAGGTAAACCAAAAATACAAGTAAATGAATTAAACGGTCAAATTTAAATTTAGTATGTTTTACTAGTAAAAATATTGTATGGGGGAAAAATCTGTCACGTATGATATGTCACATCCCCTATCGGATTTTAATTTAAAATTAAATCAACAACGAATTGCTTTTGATTAAAAATGAACTTGAAATTTGGTATACAGGCACAGCTACGGTAGGTGCTTATAGTAAGGTGTATATGAATGAGTTTATAAAGGGGGCGTGGCGCATACCGTAGGCGTGGAATTTTTTATGAGCTATAACTTGGGAACCCAGACACCCCACGAACTTGAAATTCGGTATGCAGGCACAGCTACGGTAGGCGCTCATCGTAAGGTGTATATGCATGAGTTTATAAAAGGGGGCGTGGCACATCCTGTAGGCCTTAAATCTTTAATCAGCTATAACTTGGGAACCATAAACCCCACGAACTTGAAATTTGGTACGCAGGCACAGCTGCGGTAGGCGCTTATAGTAAGGTGTATATGAATGAGTTTATAAAATGGGGCGTGGCACATCCCGTAGGCGTGGAATTTTTTATAAGCTATAACTTGGGAACCATACGCTCCACGAACTTGAAATTTGGTATGCAGGCACAGCTACGGTAGGTGCTAATAGTTAGGTGTATATGAATGAGTTTATAAAAGGAGGCGTGGCACATTCCGTAGGTGTGAAGTTTGTTATCAGCTATAACTTGGGAACCATAAACCCCACGAACTTGAAATTTGGTATGCAGGCACAGCTACGGTAAGTGCTTATAGTTAGGTGTATATGAATGAGTTTATAAAAGGGGGCGTGGCACATCCCGTAGGCGTGGAATTTTTTATCAGCTATAACTTGGGAACCATAAACCCCATGAACTTGAAATTTGGTATGCAGGCACAGCTACGGTAGGTGCTTATAGTTAGGTGTATATGAATGAGTTTATAAAAGGGGGCGTGGCACATCCCGTAGGCGTCGAATTTTTTATCAGCTATAACTTGGGAACCAAAAGCCCCACGAACTTGAAATTTGGTATGCAGGCATAGCTAAGGTAGGTGCTTATAGTAAGCTGTATATGAATGAGTTTATAAAAGGGGGGCGTGGCACATCCCGTAGG
>NW_023458555.1:115410364-115418429 GCF_013731165.1 Rhagoletis pomonella
TAAACCCCACGAACTTGAAATTTGGTATGCAGGCACAGCTACGGTAAGTGCTTATAGTTAGGTGTATATGAATGAGTTTATAAAAGGGGGGCGTGGCACATCCCGTAGGCGTGGAATTTTTTATCAGCTATAACTTGGGAACCATAAACCCCATGAACTTGAAATTTGGTATGCAGGCACAGCTACGGTAGGTGCTTATAGTTAGGTGTATATGAATGAGTATATAAAAGGGGGCGTGGCACATCCCGTAGGTGTGAAGTTTGTTATCAGCTATAACTTGGGAACCATAAACCCCACGAACTTGAAATTTGGTATGCAGGCACAGCTACGGTAAGTGCTTATAGTTAGGTGTATATGAATGAGTTTATAAAAGGGGGCGTGGCACATCCCGTAGGCATGGAATTTTTTATCAGCTATAACTTGGGAACAATAAGCCCCTCGAACTTGAAATTTGGTATGCAGGCACAGCTACGGTAGGCGCTTATAGGAATTATATATGAATGAGTTTATAAAAGGGGACGTGGCACATCCCGTTAGGTTAGGTTAGGTAGGCCCGATCAGGGCCCATTGTGATACCACATGGATCCAAAAAAAAACCCCTACTCCTTAAACCAGTTTGTGGAGTCTGCAAATCTTAGCAACTGCCGTATTCCAAACTTGGCAGTCGCGCTTAGATCGTCTAGAAGACCTATACCTAGGAATTTCTGTCTTTTCCTGCCCAGTGCTGGGCAATCGCAGACTAAGTGCCTTATTGATTCAGGCTCTTCTTCGTCGTGGCAGCTCCTGCAGTAGTCGTTGTGACTAACCCCGAGGCGTTCTGCGTGCCTTCCTATCAGAATATGTCCTGTGAGCAGACCAATGGCCAGTGACATATCGCCTTTATTGAGAGTGAGAATTTCTCTCGATCTCCGTACATCCCATTTTGGCCATGTAAGCTTCGTTGTATTACAGTTTTCAATGCGCTCCCATCTGGAGGCCGCTTCTTCAAGGAAGTTCTCCCTTAGTAAGAGCTTGCAGGAAGCGAGTGGCATACCCACCCTCTTCCAGGCTGGTGAAAGTGGAGAGCAAGTACCCGCCCTTGCAAGCTCGTCTGCCTTCTCATTTCCTGGTATGGCACTGTGCCCCGGTACCCATACCAGGTGCAAAGCGAACTGCTCTGCCATCACGTTAAGTGATTTGCGGGCAACTGTTTCCGAATTTATAGTGACAGAGTCAAGCGCCATAAGGGCCGCCTGACTGTCTGAGTATATATATATTTCCGCAGTGGCGATAACAGCTAGATTTAGGCTGTCAACGGCTTCTTGTATGGCTGCCAATTCGGCTTGAAAGACACTACAGTGGTCAGGTAGTCGGAATGATCTTTTTATTCCCAATTTCTCCGAGTAGACGCCTCCTCCTACCCTATTTTCTATTTTGGAGCCGTCCGTGTAGAATCTTATGGCATCTCTAGACCCCGGAACTCCTTCGAGCCATGATTCCCTGCTAGGTAGCGTTACGCTATAACCTTTAGTGAAAGTGAGCCTTGGTACACAGTAGTCCTTTGTACTCGGTAGTTGTCGGTTTCTCAGAATTGTAGTGTGACCACAGCGAGCCGCTTTCCAGCTTTTAAGCCCCTGTAGTCTTAGGGCTGCAAACGCAGCGTATTGTCGTCCCATAATATCTATGGGTATGATGTTGAGGATCGTATTCATTGCCATAGTAGGTGTTGTGCGGAGAGCACCACTAATGCAGATCAGGGCCGTTCTCTCCACTTTTTGTAATTTAATAATGTTTACTTTCTTCTCCAGCACTGGCCACCATACCACTACCCCGTACAGAAGTATGGGCCTCACCACGACGGTGTATATCCAGTGCACTAGCTTCAGGGTTAAACCCCATTTTTGGCCGATTGCTCTCCTGCAGCTGTATAGGGCAACCGTGGCCTTCCGCACCCGCTCTTCGGTGTTTTGAATCCAGCTTAATTTTTTATCTAGGACTATCCCCAGGTATTTAGCGGATTCGCTTAATTTTAGTGTGGTCTGTGCCAGCCTTGGTGTTATCAATGGGGGGATTTTGTACCTTCTTGTGAACAGTACAAGTTCTGTCTTGCTTGGGTTTACCCCTAACCCGTTATTTTTTGTCCAACTCTCGACTTCCTTCAGTTTTACCTGCATAATGTCACATAGAGTCTGTGGAAATTTCCCACTTACTGTTAGTGCAAGATCATCCGCATACGCAATAACCTTACAGCCACCCCCCTCCATGCCACACAGCAGTGAGTTTACCGCTGCGACCCATAATAGAGGGGATAGGACTCCCCCTTGCGGGGTGACCCTCTCTACGAACCTGGTCAACGATACCCCCGCCAGCTCCGCCCGGACCACCCTGCATCTCAGCATTTGGTTTACGAGCGCAACTAAGCGCGAGTCGATGCCCAGGCCCGCCAGTGCTGCCGTTATCGTGCCCGGCATGATGTTGTTGAAGGCGCCCTCTATATCCAGGAAGCCTGCTAGCGTATATTCTTTGATGTCTAGTGATCTCTCTATATACGACACTATTTCATGTAGCGCCGTTTCTGTAGATCTACCTTTCGTATAAGCATGTTGTGTGGTAGAGAGTCTGTCACCAACCGACTCTCTGATACCACCAGTATCTCCATAACCTTCAGTTGAAATGACGACAAGGTGATGGGCCTGAAATCCTTTGGGTTATTGTGAGACACCTTCCCTGCCTTGGGGATGAACACCACTCTTGATTCCCTCCACTTTCTAGGGATATGGTTAAGAGCTAATACTCCCTTAATTATAGCGTGTAGCCACGCTGAGCGTAGCTGAAGTGTTTGCTGCAGCTGTATGGGGGCAATGCCATCCGGACCTGCTGATTTAAATGGCTTAAATGTCCCAATAGACCAAATGACCTTTTCCCTAGTGAGGAAATCTCCAGTGACCGAAAGATCTCCAGTTAGATGTGGCTGTACCGGCATGCTATCCGTGGCACCCGGGAAGTGTGTGCAAAGAAGCAGATCCAGTGATTCCTCCTCGGTCTCTGTCCAGGAGCCGTCAGGTCTTTGCAAGCATCCTGGGACTTTCTGGGCAGTACCTGAGAGTATCTTTCTGAGCCTGCCTGCCTCTGAGATAGACTCCACCCCATTGCAGAAGTCTTTCCATGAGGTTCTTTTCGACCTTCTTAGGAGCTTCTTGTACTCCCGTAACGTTGTCTTGTAGGTCTCCCAATGTCCCTCACTACCAGAGGCAGTAGCCTGATTGAAGGTTTTCCTGCAGTTCTTGCGTGCAATCCTGATTTCTTCATTCCACCAGGGTGGCTTTTTCCTACCCCGGTGCTGCTTTTTGGGGCATGCAATGTCTATTGTCTTACTGCAGGCCCCCGTAAAATGGTCGACAAGATATTCCAGCTCCTCTAGGTTTGCTGGAGTAGCCGGTTCTCTATCTTGTGGCAAAAGCCTATCCAGCTCTTTCCGATACCTATGCCAGTTGGCATTTCGCAAGTTTCTAGTTAGAGGAGCCTTGGGCGTTTCCCCTAATACCTCGAATTGGATATATCGGTGGTCGGAAAAGGAGTGCTCCTCAAGCACCTTCCACTTCCCGACCAGACATTCCGCATTCTCAGAGATAAGGGTAACGTCCAGAACTTCCCTTCGGGATTTTGTAATAAAAGTGGGATCATTCCCCCTATTTGCAATAACAAGCTTAGAACATCCCGTAGGCGTGGAAGTTTTTATCAGCAAACGAAACATGTTCATGTATAATAAATAAAACTCCTTCCGAAATAAACATTCTACCGGAAAAGTGCAGCTATACTAAAACAGCTTAGCGAATAGGAAGCATAAACTTAATGTACCATAGTAGACTAATTTTAATTCAGTTAATATTAATAATGGAACAAGATTTTTGGTACAGAAAATGATGATCAATATATATCAGTTGAATTACGATAAAGCTATAAGTAAGGCTGCCTTAATTTAAACGGAAAGAAAATATTTTTTCTCCTCTGAGCTGAATATATGTATTACTATTTTATATTTTGATTTGTTTACCTCGACCGAAGTCGGGTGCTCTGCTAGTAACGTATAATTTTTTCAAAAGGAGTTGCCACCGGATAAAAAAAATAAATTCAACTTATTTTTAAGTTAAATAAGTTAGTACACTATAAGTATTGATCGAATTGGTTTTGAGTAGGCTTTATTTCTTAATTATATGGCGGAGGGTTGCCACTTGTTTCAAAAAGCAAGTTCGGCTTAAATAAAGGCAGAAAATTGAAATGTATATCCTGACATGGATGTCAGGCGAAAGAGGTTGTGGCTTGAAAAGATTTTGCAGAGGGTTGCAACATTGTTAATTTAAACGGAAAGAAAATAGTTTTTCTTCTCTGAGCTGAATATTTGTATTACTATTTTATATTTTGATTTGTTTACCTCGAACGAAGTCGGGCGCTCTGCTAGTAATGTATAATTTTTCAAAATGAGTTGCCACCGGATAAAAAAAATAAATTCAAATTATTTTTAAGTTAAATAAGTTAGTACACTATAAGTATTGATCGAATTGGTTTTGAGAAGGCCTTATTTCTTAATTATATGGCGGAGGGTTGCCACCTGTTTCAAAAAGCAAGTTCGACTTAAATAAAGGCAGAAAATTGAAATGTATATCCTGATATGGATGTCAGGCGAAAGAGGTTGTGGCTTGAAAAGATTTTGCAGAGGGTTGCAACCTTGTTACAAAGTTAGATTAAATATAGTCAATAGGTTAAATATATTACTTCAATATGAATTTAAATCAAAATTGCTTTGAAGAAACTTTATTTCCAAATTACGTGTAGAAGGGTTGCCACCTTATTTTGTAATTAAATTTAATTTGAATTAAGTGCATTAGGTAGCTAAAATGTGTATCACAATACGGGTTTAACATGTGTTTGGTTTAAAAATAAATTGAACAGGATTGACATCTGTTTCAAAAGTCGAATTAAATTGAATTATTCGATATATTGAAATATGGGCGTCAAACAAAGGAGTGTTGAGAAATCTTCAGATTGAGCATTTAGAACATTAAAGAGGGTTTCCACCTGTGTAAAAAGTTAAACTCACATGATTTAATAAGTCAAATGAATTACTAAAGTATGGGTATAAATTGACAGGGGTTATTATATTTTTTTGAACTTTAATTAAGAGGGTTGCCATATGGGCATTTCCCAAAAAAGGTAAACCAAAAATGCAAGTAAATGAATTCAATCGGCTTTATAACTTCAAATTTCGTATTCAGATGGCGAAAAAAGGGTTCCAAACGCGAAACTGTGGAGGTGGAGAGAAGAACTGAAAACATTAAATGAAATTTAAATTTAGTATGTTTTACTAGTAAAAATATTGTATGGGGAAAAATCTGTCACGTATGATATGTCACATCCCCTACCAGATTTTAATTTAAAATTAAATCAAGAACGAATTGCTTCTGATTAAAAATGAACTTGAAATTTGGTATGCAGGCATAGCTACGGTAGGTGCTTATGGTAAGGTGTATATGAATGAGTTTATAAAATGGAGCGTGGCACATCCCGTAGGCGTGAAATTTGTTATCAGCTATAACTTGGGAACCATAAACCCCACGAACTTGAAATTTGGTATGCAGGCACAGCTACGGTAGGTGCTTATAGTTAGGTGTATATGAATGAGTTTATAAAAGGGGGCGTGGCACATCCCGTAGGCGTGAAATTTTTTATCAGCTATAACTTGGGAACCATAAGCCCCACGAACTTGAAATTTGGTATGCAGGCATAGCTACGGTAGGCGCTTATAGTAAGCTGTACATGAATGAGTTTATAAAAGGGGGCGTGGCACATCCCGTAGGTATGGAATTTTTATCAGCTATAACTTGGGAACCATTAACACCACGAACTTGAAATTCGGTATGCAGGCACAGCCACGGTAGGCGCTTATAGTAAGGTGTATATGCATGAGTTTATAAAAGGGGGCGTGGCACATCCCGTGGCGTGGAATCTTTAATCAGCTATACCTTGGGAACCATAAACCCCACGAACTTGAAATTTGGTATGCAGGCACAGCTGCGGTAGGCGCTTATAGTAAGGTGTATATGCATAGTTTATAAAATGGGGCGTGGCACATCCCGTAGGCGTGGAAGTTTTATAAGCTATAACTTGGGAACCATAATCCCCACGAACTTGAAATTTGGTAAGTAAGGTGTATATGAATAGTTTATAAAATGGGGCGTGGCACATCCCGTAGGCGTGGAATTTTTATAAGCTATAACTTGGGAACCATAAGCCCCACGAACTTGAAATTTGGTACGCAGGCACAGCCACGGTAGGCGCTTATAGTAAGTTGTATATGCATGAGTTTATAAAAGGGGGCGTAGCACATCCCGTAGGCGTGGAATTTTTTATCAGCTATAACTATAAACCCCATGAACTTGAAATTTGGTATGCAGGCACAGCTACGGTAGGTGCTTATAGTTCGGTGTATATGAATGAGTTTATAAAAGCGGGCGTGGCACATCCCGTAGGTGTGAAATTTGTTATCAGCTATAACTTGGGAACCATAAACGTACGAAGATTTTTAGTACAGAAAATGATGATCAATATATATCAGTTGAATTACGATAAAGCTAAAAGTATGGCTCATAAAGCTGCCTTAATTTAAACGGAAAGAAAATAGTTTTTCTCCTCTGAGCTGAATATTTGTATTACTATTTTATATTTTGATTTGTTCATCCCGAACGAAGTCGGGTGCTCTGCTAGTAACGTATAATTTTTTCAAAATGAGTTGCCACCGGATAAAAAAAATAAATTCAAATTATTTTTAAGTTAAATAAGTTAGTACACTATAAGTATTGATCGAATTGGTTTTGAGAAGGCCTTATTTCTTAATTATATGGCGGAGGGTTGCCACCTGTTTCAAAAAGCAAGTTCGACTTAAATAAAGGCAGAAAATTGAAATGTACAGTATCGGTCATATCTATTGCACGCCATTTCAAAGTGATATTGTGTGCCACTTATGTTTATTTATTTATTTTTAAGAATTTTCAATTAAAATACAGTTCTTTCTCTAACAAAACCCATATAAACCCAAGTTTAACAATTTGTAGAATACTACAAAAAAGTGCAACAAATTTTCATATAAATTTCAAACTTTTTTCTCGGAAGTGTTAGAATTATTCTGAATACACAGTTTTATAGCCCAATCAATTTTAGTCTGATAATGTGCAAGTTGTATGGGCGAAAAACTGTCACATATGATATGTCACATCAGGTACCAGATTTTAATTTAAAATTAAATCAACAACGAATTGCTTCTGATTAAAAATGAACTTGAAATTTGGTATGCAGGTATAGCTACGGTAGGTGCTTATGGTAAGGTGTATATGAATGAGTTTATAAAATGGGGCGTGGCACATCCCGTAGGCGTGAAATTTGTTATCAGCTATAACTTGGGAACCATAAACCCCACGAACTTGAAATTTGGTATGCAGGCACAGCTACGGTAGATGCTTATAGTTAGGTGTATATGAATGAGTTTATAAAAGGGGGCGAGGCACATCCCGTAGGCGTGGAATTTTTTATCAGCTATAACTTGGGAACCATAAGCCCCACGAACTTGAAACTTGGTATGCAGGCATAGCTACTGTAGGTGCTTATAGTAAGCTGTATATGAATGAGTTTATAAAAGGGGGCGTGGCACATCCCATAGGCGAGGAATTTTTCATCAGCTATAACTTGGGAACCATAAACCCCACGAACTTGAAATTTGGTATGCAGGCACAGCTGCGGTAAGCGCTTATAGTAAGGTGTATATGAATGAGTTTATAAAGGAGGCGTGGCGCATCCCGTAAGAGTGGAATTTTTTATCAGCTATAACTTGGGAACCCAGAAACCCGACGAACTTGAAATTCGGTATGCAGGCACAGCTACGGTAGGCGCCTATAGTTAGGTGTATATGAATGAGTTTATAAAAGGGGCGTGGCACATCCCGTAGGCGTGGAATTTTTTATCAGCTATAACTTGGGAACCATAAGCCCCACGAACTTGAAATTTGGTATGCAGGCACAGCTACGGTAGGCGCTTA
>NW_023458555.1:115418439-115433513 GCF_013731165.1 Rhagoletis pomonella
TTATAAAAGGGGACGTGGCACATCCCGTAGGCGTGGAAGTTTTTATCAGAAAACGAAACATGTTCATGTATAATGAATAAAACTCCTTCAGAAATAAACATTCTACCGGAAAAGTGCAGCTATACTAAAACAGCTTAGCGAATAGGAAGCTAAACTTAATATACCATAGTAGACTAATTTTATTTTAAAAATTCTATCGTTTCCTTAATTCAGTTAATATTAATAATGGAACAAGCTTTTTAGTATAGAAAATGATGATCAATATATATCAGTTGAATTACGATAAAGCTAAAAGTATGGCTCATAAGGCTGCCTTAATTTAAACGGAAAGAAAATAGTTTTTCTCCTCTGAGCTGAATATTTGTATTACTGTTTTATATTTTGATTTGTTTACCCCGAAGGAAGTCGGGTGCTCTGCTAGTAACGTATAATTTTTTTCAAAATGAGTTGCCACCGGATAAAAAAAATAAATTCAAATTATTTTTAAGTTAAATAAGTTAGTACACTATAAGTATTGATCGAATTGGTTTTGAGAAGGCTTTATTTCTTAATTATATTGCGAAGGGTTGCCACCTGTTTCAAAAAGCAAGTTCGACTTAAATAAAGGCAGAAAACTGAAATGTATATCCTGATATGGATGTCAGGCGGAAGAGGTTGTGGCTTGAAAAGATTTTGCAGAGGGTTGCAACTTTGTTACAAAGTTAGATTAAATATAGTCAATAGGTTAAATATATTACTTCAATATGAATGTAAATCAAAATTGCTTTGAATAAACTTTATTTCCAAATTACGTGTAGAAGGGTTGCCACCTTATTTTGTAATTAAATTTAATTTGAATTAAGGGTATTAGGTAGCTAAAATGTGTATCACAATACGGGTTTAACATGTGTTTGGTTTAAAAATAAATTGAACAGGATTGACATCTGTTTCAAAAGTCGAATTAAATTAAATTATTCGATATATTGAAATAAGGGCGTCAAACAAAGGAGTGTTAAGAAATCTTCAGTTTGAGCATTTAGAACATTAAAGAGGGTTTCCACCTGTGTAAAAAGTTAAACTCAAATGATTTAATAAGTCAAATGAATTACTAAAGTATGGGTATAAATTGAAAGGGGTTAATATTTTTTTCTGAACTTTATTTAAGAGGTTTGCCATATGGGCATCTCCCAAAAAAGGTAAACCGAGAATACAGTAAATGAATTCAATCGGATTTATAACTTTAAATTTCGTATTCAGAAGGCGAGAAAATGTTTTCAAAACGCGAAACTGTGGAGGTGGTGAAATTTAAATTTAGTATGTTTTGCTAGTCAAAATATTGTATGGGGGCAAAATCTGCCACGTATGATATATCACATCCGCTACCAGATTTTAATTTAAAATTAAATCACCAACGAATTGCTTCTAAATAAAAATGAACTTGAAATTTGGTATGCAGGCATAGCTACGGTAGGTGCTTATCGTAAGGTGTATATGAATGAGTTTATAAAATGCTATAACTTGGGAACCATAAGCCCCAGAACTTGAAACTTGGTATGCAGGCATAGCTACGGTAGGTGCTTATAGGAAGCTGTATATGAATGAGTTTATAAAAGGGGGCGTGCTACATCCCGTAGGCGAGGAATTTTTCATCAGCTATAACTTCGGAACCACAAACCCCACGAACTTGAAATTTGGTATGCAGGCACAGCTGCGGTAGGCGCTTATAGTAAGGTGTATATGAATGAGTTTATAAAGGGGGCGTGGCCCATCCCGTAAGCGTGGAATTTTTTATCAGCTATAACTTGGGAACCCAGAAACCCCACGAACTTGAAATTCGGTATGCAGGCACAGCTACGGTAGGCGCTTATAGTAAGGTGTATATGCATGAGTTTATAAAAGGGGGCGTGGCACATCCCGTAGGCGTGGAATCTTTAATCAGCTATAACTTGGGAACCATAAACCCCACGAACTTGAAATTTGGTATGCAGGCACAGCTGCGGTAGCCGCTTATAGTAAGGTGTATATGAATGAGTTTATAAAAGGGGGCGTGGCACATCCCGTAGGCTATAACTTGGGAACCATAAGCCCCACGAACTTGAAATTTGGTATGCAGGCACAGCTACGGTAGGTGCTTATAGTTAGGTGTATATGAGTGAGTTTATAAAAGGGGGCGTGGCACATCCCGTAGGCGTGGAAATTTTATAAGCTATAACTTGGGAACCATAAGCCCCACGAACTTGAAATTGGTATGCAGGCACAGCTACGGTAGGTGCTTATAGTAAGTTGTATATGCATGAGTTTATAAAAGGGGGCGTGGCACATCCCGTAGGCGTATAATATTTTATCAGCTATAACTTGGGAACCATAAACCCCATGAACTTGAAATTTGGTATGCAGGCACAGCTACGGTAGGTGCTTATAGTTAGGTGTATATGAATGAGTTTATAAAAGGGGGCGTAGCATATCCCGTGGGTGTGAGATTTGTTATCAGCTATAACTTGGGAACTATAAAACCCACGAACTTGAAATTTGTTATGCAGGCACAACTACGGTAGGTGCTTATAGTTAGGTGTATATGAATGAGTATATAAAAGAAGGCGTGGCACATCCCGTTGGCGTGGAATTTTTTATCAGCTATAACTTGGGAACCATAAGCGCCACGAACTTGAAATTTGGTATGCAGGCACTGCTACGGTAGGCGCTTATAGATAGGTGTACATGAATGAGTTGTTAAATGGGGGCGTTGCACATCCTGTAGGCGTGGAATTTTTTATCAGCAAACGAAACATGTTCATGTATAATGAATAAAACTCCTTCAGAAATAAACATTCTACCGGAAAAGTGCAGCTATACTAAAAGGGCTTAGCGAATAGGAAGCTAAATTTAATGTACCATAGTAGACTAAACTTTAACTTAAAAATTCTATCGTTTCTTAATTCAGTTAATATTAATAACGGAACAAGATTTTTAGTATAGAAAATGATGATCAATATATATCAATTGAATTACGATAAAGCTAAAAGTATGGCTCATAAGGCTGCCTTAATTTAAACGGAAAGAAAATAGGGTTTCTCCTCAGAGCTGAATATTTGTATTACTATTTTATATTTTGATTTGTTTACCCCGAACGAAGTCGGGTGCTCTGCTAGTAACGTATAATTTTTTCAAAATGAGTTGCCACCGGATAAAAAAAATAAATTCAAATTATTTTTAAGTTAAATAAGTTGCACAATATAAGTATTGATCGAATTGGTTTTGAGAAGGCTTTATTTCTTAATTATATGGCGGAGGTTTGGAGGCTGGTTTCAAAAAGCAAGCTCGACTTAAATAAAGGCAGACAATTGAAATGTATATCCTGATATGGATGTCAGGCGAAAGAGGTTGTGGCTTGAAAAGATTTTGCAGAGGGTTGCAACCTTGTTACAAAGTTAGATTAAATATAGTCAATAGGTTAAATATATTACTTCAATATGAATGTAAATCAAAATTGCTTTGAATAAACTTTATTTCCAAATTACGTGTAGAAGGGTTGCCACCTTATTTTGTAATTAAATTTAATTTGAATGAAGGGTATTAGGTAGCTAAAATGTGTATCACAATACGGGTTTACCATGTGTTTGGTTTAAAAATAAATTGAACAGGATTGACATCTGTTTCAAAAGTGGGCGTCAAACAAAGGAGTTTTAAGAAATCTTCAGTTTGAACATTTAGAACATTAAAGATGGTTTCCACCTGTGTAAAAAGTTAAACTCAAATGATTTAATAAGTCAAATGAATTACTAAAGTATGGGTATAAATTGAAAGGGGTTAATATTTTTTTCTGAACTTTATTTAAGAGGGTTGCCATATGGGCATTTCCCAAAATAGGTAAACCGAAAATACAAGTAAATGAATTCAAACGGCTTTATAACTTTAAATTTCGTATTCAGATGGCGAAAAAAGGTTTTCAAAACGCGAAACTGTGGAGGTGGTGAAATTTAAATTTAGTATGTTTTACTAGTCAAAATGTTGTAGGGGGAAAAATCTGTCACGCATGATATTTCACATCCGCTACCAGATTTTAATTTAAAATTAAATCAACAACGAATTGCTTCTGATTAAAAATGAACTTGAAATTTGGTATTCAGGCATAGCTACGGTAGGTGCTTATAGTAAGGTGTATATGAATGAGTTTATAAAAGGGGGCGTAGCACATCCCGTAGGCGTGGAATTTTTTATCAGCTATAACGTGGGAACCATAAGCCCCACGAACTTGAAATTTGGTATGCAGGCACAGCTACGGTAGGTGCTTATAGTTAGGTGTATATGAATGAGTTTATAAAAGGGTCGTGGCACATCCCGTATGCGTGGAAGTTTTTATCAGCAAACGAAACATGTTCATGTATAATGAATAGAACTCCTTCCGAAATAAACATTCTACCGGAAAAGTGCAGCTATACTAAAACAGCTTAGCGAATAGGAAGCTAAACGGAATGTACCATAGTAGACTAATTTTAACTTAAAAATCCTAGCGTTTCCTTAATTCAGTTAATATTAATGATGGAACAAGACTTTTAGTACAGAAAATGATGATCAATATATATCAGTTGAATTACGATAAAGCTAAAAGTATGGCTCATAAGGCTGCCTTAATTTAAACGGAAAGAAAATAGTTTTTCTCCTCTGAGCTGAATATTTGTATTACTGTTTTATATTTTGATTTGTTCACCTCGAACGAAGTCGGGTGCTCTGCTAGTAACGTATAATTTTTTCAAAATGAGTTGCCACCGGATAAAAAAAATAAATTCAAATTATTTTTAAGTTAAATAAGTTAGTACACTATAAGTATTGATCGAATTGGTTTTGAAAAGGCTTTATTTCTTAATTATATGGCGGAGGGTTGCCACCTGTTTCAAAAAGCAAGTTCGACTTAAATAAAGGCAGAAAATTGAAATGTATATCGTGATATGGATGTCAGGCGAAAGAGGTTGTGGGTTGAAAAGTTTTTGCAGAGTGTTGCAAGCTTGTTACAAAGTTAGATTAAATATAGTCAATAGGTTAAATATATTACTTCAATATGAATGTAAATCAAAATTGCTTTGAAGAAACTTTATTTCCAAATTACGTGTAGAAGGGTTGCCACCTTATTTTGTAATTAAATTTAATTTGAATGAAGGGTATTAGATAGTTAAAATGTGTATCACAATACGGGTTTAACATGTGTTTGGTTTAAAAAAAATTGAACAGGATTGATATCTGTTTCAAAAGTCGAATTAAATTAAATTATTCTATATACTAGCTGTACCCTGCCACGCTTTGCTGTGGCATATTTCTGTTATATGGACGATAAATTACACTGTGAGACAAATGGTAGGGGTCAGTGATCGGGAAGGGTTCAGACTACCGGGGAAAGTTATATCGGTAAAAAAGAAGTTATACGTGTCCCGGCGTTTTTATTTTTTTGACATAACTCGAGAACCGCTAGTCCGATGTAGCTCAAACAAATTAAAAAAATTTAAAAATTACAATTCCTTTAATCTGTTCATATAACGTTTTTTCTATATAATCAACAGTTTTGCCGGTAAAAATAAATGTACGAAGAAAAAAAATATTTTTTGCCTAAAATATTAAATTTTTTTATTTTTTAAATTCATAAAAAATCCAAAACGGAAAAAAGTCACGCAAAGTCACATAACCTTTAAGCAAAATGAGACATAGATCATGAAAATCGATGGCCGCGTTTCGCTTTTATTCGCAATTAAGTGAAGGTATCTCATTTTGACAAGAATATTTCCCCTATATGATAGTTACTAACTTCAAATCGATTCCTAGACGTGACCCAGCGAAACGCCGGGCCACGTATAACTTGTTTTTGACCGATATAACATTTCCCGTTGGTTTCATCCCGTCCCGATTTTGACTGTCGCATAGTGTTATTAACGAAACAAAGCATACGTTTCATGTGTTTGGTTATGTAATAAGTACTCGTGTGCACACAATATTTGTTATTTTTCCATTCTCCGCATAGATATCAAGGATATCTGGTTTGCCGACACAGGAACACGCAACATCTGGGAAGCAATCCGCATCTAAATCTAAACCATACTTTTCCAAAGTTCGACCTGGAGCATTATTGATTGTGATTCCGAAGGTCAATCGAATTGGGAATTCAAACCTTTTAATCGTCATCATTAAATGGAATCATGGGAATTCTTCACCTTTGAAAGGCCACGTTAAAATCTTTTCTTACATTACGTTCTTCGTCAATTTCTTAACTGCGATTCGAATTCCGTTGCAGAGTTTTCGCTGATTAATATTCCGCAACATGATAACTGTCAAACCTATTTTTAATTTCAGTATGTGAGGTCTCCCTGGAAGATTAATCGAGTTCAAAAATTTCGTTGGATTGTCTTTTTCCACAACGGTGTTTATCGACGTATATGCTATTTCCTCACGCTGAATGCTGGATTGAATAACATTAGTGGTATTCACCACAGTGAGCAAGTGGTCTGGCAGTCTAGTAAAAGAGCTGATCAGCTCAAGCAACGACTGTTGTCAATACCACTATTATTTAGTTGATAGGCCTCCTTATTCTTCGCAGCAAGAATAGCCCGTTCACTGAGCCAATCGTGATTCCTAAAATTAATTTTCTTAATAAACAAACATCCTTTCGACCAGCTCTCCTTTCGATGTTTCTAATTTATAAAAATTATCAGGCCATAAAATTCGTCTTAATCTCTGATTGACTGGCAACTTTGCGTTCCCAATGTCCAGTTATTGTCGCGCGAATACTTCAGCTGCAGTGTATGTATGTTCGTCTTGTCGCAATGTTGACTATTTCAGGCAAGCATTTATCTCTCGTGTTAATCGAGAAACTACAGACAATGTTTTCGTAAAATCTCCTGCGAGCAATATCCCGAATGGTTGAACGTTTCCACGCAAATCCCGCAACAATGGATCAAAAGCCTCAAACGATTTTTTATGTGCCATGGCGCACTCATCCCAAACAATGAATTTAATTTTTTGGTAAACTTTTTTCATATCGGATGCTCTGGAAATATTGCACGTGCGAGTTTCGATGATTTATATGTTCAATGGCAGCTAAAGAGCTGAATTGGCAATGTTTCCACCTGGTAATATTGTCGCAGCAATTCCAGGTGAAGCGATAGCTAAGGTAATGTAATTTTTTGATCGAACCGTAGCCAGAATCCATCTGATAAGGAATATTTTGCTAGTTCCTCCTGACGCATCCAAGAGAATGGTCCCCCAACTCCGTCATTTATCATTTGGATATTCTTCTTCTACTTTGACTTTGTAACCGCCTAAGCCATTTTGGCCGAGGTCCACAAAGAACGGCAGTCATTTCTCTCTGTGCCAACTTGGTCTCTCCATTGCCATGGGTGCTTCCTATTCGTCTGCTACCACCATCGGCTTGCGAGTTGAATTCTTTTACACCTGCAACTTCGGTTCCTATTGAACGACATGTCTAAGCCAGCGGAGTCGCTCGGGCATGATGAGTGACTTATAGTGTGCGGTTTTTGTACGTCGAGAAAGGACTTTACCCCCCAATTGCCTACTCATCCAAAGCAGCACCTGTTGGCAAGAGTAATTCTGCGTCGGTTTTCCATGCTGATATTTTTATCGGTGATAGTGCTGGTTCCCTAGTAAATGAAATTCTCCACTTTCCCGAAATTATAACTGTCAACAGTGACGTGGGTTCCAAGGCGCGAACGCGGTGACTGGAGATACTTCGTCGTCCTCGTTTACCACCAGGCGCATTTGCTTTGCTTCCTTATCCAGCTTGGAAAAGGCAGAAGAGACTTCACTATTTTTGTTGCCGTTGATGTCGATGTCATCGGCACACGCCAGAAACTACACGCCCTTGTAAAAAAAATGTTCCTACATGGTTCAGTTCTGCAGCTCTTATTATCTTAACATTTGCATCATGCGATCGTAAATGCCCTTCTGCTTTCGCTTTAATTTGGGAATCCTTGATTGGGAATAGGAGTTCACAATAGTAATGATAATAATAATCATAATAATATTATCTCGTGTTATTCAAAATTTCTTTACTCGCAATATACGTAGTAGGCCTTGGCGACCCCAAACGAAATTGCTTACGATTAAAAGTTGACTGATTTATAATGCTAGGGAATGGTGTCAACAATTTTATGTTTTCATTAAGTATTTTTTAAACGCATGAAAATGCGATAGTTTTTTGTTTTCGGTACTCTTTTATCATTTGTTATTTGTTTCAGTAGTTTTTAGCCGACTTCAAAAAAAAGGAGAAGGATTTTTTTTTATGCATGTTACCGCATAACTTTGGACCACGTCAACCGATTTCCAGGTGATCCCACACTAATTTGGTTTAGATCCGATCCTTGGATCATGAAAAAATTAACGGTACTATTACACTTTTATATGAGAATTGGAGTCGGTGTGTTGTTTGCTTAAAAATTACTTGCTTATGAATTTTTTACATTAAGTAATTTGTGTACCAGCTCTTCGTTGATAATATGATCACTTCGTTTGATAAGATGTTGTAAATTCTATATTTATTTACAATGTTCGGATTTTGGATAAGTGGAAAGATTTAAAAAAAATTCCCTAGTAAAGCTTTCCCAAATACTTTTCGTTTGGAACCAGTTATGTAATATTTCATTTAATTTCAATATTTTCAGTCTTTACTTTTAGATAGATGATAATCCTATAAAAAATATTTCCAAATCAAGATTTTCGTTTGGCACCCATATTGTTCCTCAAACATATTTTCGATTGTAAGTCTTCTTAAAACTCTTTAGTTTGATACCCACATTGCAATATTTCATTTATTTAATCAATCCAAAGCGGTCCACCCTAATGCTTAATAATATAGGTACATATGTACGCATACATGTACACTAAAGTGGTCCAAAAATGTATGTAAAAAAATAAGGTCGGATTTTTAATGCCGCCACCCCCTAGGATTGTTATATACCGAAAAAAATATACCCATATTTTTTATTTTGAATTAAAAAATAATTTAGGTAGTGCTCAAAGCGCTCAAGGTTTCCATGTATTTTATATGGAGAAAAAAACATCTTTTCGTAGAAATAGTATAGAATTCTTGAAAATCAATATTTTTCGATCGGAAAACTTTACTTATCTTCAGGAGATTCCCAGTAATAATACTCAATTGTTTCTTTAACAATTTTTTCATGGTAACTATATTTTATAGGTCCTCCAAAGCCCTTAGAAAATGCAATGGGGGACCAATAAAAAATCTTTAATCATAAAAAATGGTTAAATAAGAAATTGGATATTAGTCTACTTAAGAAAACCATAGTTTTCCGGTCGAAAAATATTGATTTTCAAGAGTTTTATACCATTTCTACGAAAAATTGTTTTTTCTCCATATAAAATACATGGAAAACTTTGAACGCTTTGAGCACTCCCTAAATATTTTTTGATTTCAAAATAAAAAATAGGGGTATATTTTTTCGATATGGATCAATCCTAGGGTGTGCCGGCCGACTTTATTTTTTGGACCACTCTAATGTACACATGTATTTATTAGAAACTGTCATAAATTTTCCCGCCAAATTAACTATTTTTTAACTTCCCCTCCAAACAGTTTTACTGCTTTGAGGTTGAACTCAATTCTATTGAAAAGAGCGCGGGTACTTTTTTTCCCGTATTCAACCAGTAACGGCCGTCAGCCACCACATATCGCCCGTACCCGCTCTACATTTGTACATATCCATAAAAAATGATAATAAATCAAACATATTTGACAAGGGACTAATTTTTCGTTGGTTTATTTATTTTATTGCTTTATATTAAAAATACATTGGTGCAACATACTAAGCTTTCGAGTTAAAATTTTCAAAAAGGTGGCAACTCTCCTCAAAAATATTTCCAACAGTCATCTATCTTAAACTTCCTTAATTTAATACCTATATTTTAATAAGTCATTTATTTTATCAATTATGTAAATTTAGTTAAATTTTCAAACAGGTGGCAACCCTCCTCAAATATATTTTCAGCCGTAAACCTTAATATTGAAATACTTAATTTATTTATTTTTGTAATATAAATGATCCTGCTATGATACCGAACAATACAAAAAAAAAATTATTCAAATCAGTTCAGCGGTTCTGGAGTTTCGATGACCGTGACAAAGGAACACAACATTTTTATATATACAAATAAAGATTTTTAAATGCCTTTAGTTTGGTACCGATATTGTAACATTTCATTTATTTTACCAATTTGATTGAGATAAATTTTCAAACAGGTGGCAACCCTCTACAAAGAAACTTTCTACTGTAGGACTTTTAAAAACTCTTTAGTTCGCTACCCACATTGCAATATTTCATTTGTTTAATCAATATAACTGAGTTAAAATTTTCAAATAGGTGGCATTCCTGCAAAAAAGTATTTCCTAAAGTTTTCTTTCTTCAACCTCTTTAATTTGATACCTATTTCAATTATATTGAGTTAAATTTTCAAACAGGTGGCAACCCTCCTCAGGCATATTTTCGGCTGTAAGCCTTCTTAAAAATCTAAAGTTTGATACCCAAATTACCGTATTTCATTTATTTTATCAAAATAACTGAGTTTAAATTTTCAAAGATGTGGCAACTTTACTCAAAAATATTTCCAGCAGCTATCTTTCTTAAACCTCTTGAATTTAATATCTATATTGTAATATATCATTTAGTTTATCAATAAAATTGCGCTTAATTTTTTAACAGGTGGCATCCCTCCTTTCGACTGTAAGCCTTCTTAAAACTCTTTAGTTTGATATCCACATGGCAATATTTAATGTACTTTATCAATTTAACTGAGTTAAAATTTAAAAATTGGCGGCAATCCTTCTCCATAATATTTCCAACAGATATCTTTCTTAAACCTCTTTTATTTGATACCCATAATGTAATATTTCATTTATTTTATCGATGTAATTTAGTTAAATTTTCAAACAGGTGGCAACACTCTTCAAACATATTTTCGGCTGTACGCCTTCTTAAAACTCTTTAGTTTTACACCCATATGGCAATAATTCATTTATTTTATCAATTTGTCTGAGTTAAAATTTTCAAATAGGTGGCAACCCTCATCAAAAATATTTCCAGCAATTATCTTTCTTAAAACTTTTTAATTTGATACCCATATTGTAATAATTTATTTATTTTATCAATATAATTGGGTTTAAAAATTTTCAAATAGGTGGCAACCCTCCAATTTTTTGCGATATCATTATACCGAACAATACAAAAAAAAAATTATTCAAATCGGTTCAGCCGTTCTCGAGTTTTGACGACCGTGACATACGAACACAACATTTTTATTAATATAGATTGAAATATGGCGTCAAACAAACGAGTGTTAAGAAATCTTCAGTTTGAGCATTTAGAACATTAAAGAGGGTTTCCACCTGTGTAAAAAGTTAAACTCAAATGATTTAATAAGTCAAATGAATTACTAAAGTATGGGTATAAATTAAAAGGGGTTAATATTTTTTTCTGAACTTTATTTAAGTGGGTTGCCATATGGACATCTCCCAACAAAGGTAAACCGAGAATACAAGTAAATGAATTCAAACGGATTAATAACTTTAAATTTCGTATTCAGATGGCGAAAAAAGGTTTTCAAGACGCGAAACTGTGGAGGTGGTGAAATTTAAATTTAGTAAGTTTTACTAGTAAAAATATTGTATGGGGGAAAAATCTGTCACGTATGATATGTCACATCCGCTACCAGATTTTAATTAAAAATTAAATCAACAACGAATTGCTTCTAAATAAAAATGAACTTGAAATTTGGTATGCAGGCATAGCTATGGTAGGTGCTTATGGTAAGGTGTATATTGTTGAGTTTATAAAATGGGGCGTGGCACATCCCGTAGGCGTGAAATTTTTTATCAGCTATAACTTGGGAACCATAAACCCCACGAACTTGAAATTTGGTATGCAGGCATAGGTAAGGTAGGTGCTTATAGTAAGCTGTATATGAATGAGTTTATAAAAGGGGGCGTGGCACATCCCGTAGGCGAGGAATTTTTTATCAGCTTTATCTTGGGAACCATAAACCCCACGAACTTGAAATTTGGTATGCAGGCACAGCTACGGAAGGTGCTTATAGTAAGGTGTATATGAATGAGTTTATAAAAGGGGGCGTGGCACATCCCGTAGGCGTGGAATTTTTTATCAGCTATAACTTGGCATCCATAAGCCCCACGAACTTGAAATTTGGTATGCAGGCATAGCTACGGTAGGTGCTTATAGTAAGTTGTATATGAATGAGTTTATAAAAGGGGGCGTGGCACATACCGAGGCGTGGAATTTTTTATCAGCTATAACTTGGGAACCATAAACCCCATGAACTTGAAATTCGGTATGCAGGCACAGCGACGGTAGGCGCTTATAGTAAGATGTATATGCATGAGTTTATAAAAGGGGGCGTGGCACATCCCGTAGGCGCGGATTTTTTTATCAGCTATAACTTGGGAACCATAAACCCCATGAACTTGAAATTTGGTATGCAGGCACAGCTACGGTAGGTGCTAATAGCTAAGTGAATATGAATGAGTTTTTAAAAGGGGGCGTGGTACATCCCGTAGGCGTGGAATTTTTTATCAGCTATAACTAGGGAACCATAAGCCCCACGAACTTGAAATTTGGTATGCAGGCACAGCTACGTTAGGCGCTTATAGTAAGTATATATGAATGAGTTTATAAAAGGGGGCGTGGCACATCCCGTAGGCGTGGAAGTTTTTATCAGCAAACGAAACATGTTCATGTGTAATGAACATTCTACCGGAAAAGTGCAGCTATACTAAAACAGCTTAGCGAATAGGAAGCTAAAGGGAATGTACCATAGTAGACTAATTTTAATTTAAAAATTCTATCGTTTCCTTAATTCAGTTAATATTAATAATGGAACAAGATTTTTAGTAGAGAAAATGATGATCAATTTATATCAGTTGAATTACGATAAAGCTAAAAGTATGGCTCATAAGGATGCCTTAATTTAAACGGAAAGAAAATAGCTTTTCTCCTCTGAGCTGAATATTTGTATTACTGTTTTATATTTTGATTTGCTTACCCCGAACGAAGTCGGGTGCTCTGCTAGTATCGTATAATGTTTTCAAAATGAGTTGCCACCGGATAAAAAAAATAAATTCAAATTATTTTTAAATTAAATAAGTTAGTACACTATAAGTATTGATCGAATTGGTTTTGAGAAGGCTTTATTTCTTAATTATATGGCGGAGGTTTGCCACTTGTTTCAAAAAGCAAGTTCGACTTAAATAAATGCAGAAAATTGAAATGTATATCCTGATATGGATGTCAGGCGAAAGAGGTTGTGGCTTGAAAAGATTTTGCTGGTTGCAACCTTGTTACAAAGTTAGATTAAATATAGTCAATAGGTTAAATATATTACTTCAATATGAATGTAAATCAAAATTGCTTTGAAGAATCTTTATTTCCAAATTACGTGTAGAAGGGTTGCCATCTTATTTTGTAATTAAATTTAATTTGAATTAAGGGTATTAGATAGTTGAAATGTGTATCACAATACGGGTTTAACATGTGTTTGGTTTAAAAATAAACTGGACAGGATTGACATCTGTTTCAAAAGTCGAATTAAATTAAATTATTCGATATATTGAAATATGGGTCAAACAAAGCAGTGTTAAGAAATCTTCAGTTTGAGTATTTAGAACATTAAAGAGGGTTTCCACCTGTGTAAAAAGTTAAACTCACATGATTTAATAAGTCAAATGAATTACTAAAGTATGGGTATAAATTGACAGGGGTTAATATTTTTTTCTGAACTTTGTTTAAGAGGGTTGCCATATGGGCATTTCCCAAAAAAAGTAAACCGAAAATACAAGTAAATGAATTCAAACGGCTTTATAACTTCAAATTTCGTATTCAGGTGGCGAAAAAAGGTTTTCAAAACGCGAAACTGTGGGGGTGGAGAGAAAAACTGAAAACATTAAATGAAATTTAAATTTAGTATATTTTACTAGTACAAATATTGTATGTGGGAAAAATCTGTCACGTATGATATGTCACATCCGCTCCAGATTTTAATTTAAAATTAAATCAACAACGAATTGCTTCTGATTAAAAATGAACATGAAATTTGGTATGCAGGCATAGCTACGGTAGGTGCTTATAGTAAGCTGTATATGAATGAGTTTATAAAAGGGGGCGTGGCACATCCCGTAGGCGTGGAATTTTTTATCAGCTATAACTTGGGAACCATTAACCCCACGATCTTGAAATTTGGTATGTAGACACAGCTACGGTAGGCGCTTATAGTAAGGTGTATATGAATGAGTTTATAAAGGGGGCGTGGCGCATCCCGTAGGCGTGGAATTTTTTTATCAGCTATAACTTGGGAACCATAAACCCCACGAACTTGAAATTCGGTATGTTTGCGCAGCTACGGTAGGCGCTTATAGTAAGGTATATATGAAGGAGTTTATAAAAGGGGGCGCGGCACATAACGTAGGCGTGGAATTTTTTATTTGCTATAACTTAGGAACCATAAACCCCATGAACTTGAAATTTGGTATGCAGGCACAGCTACGGTAGGTGCTTATAGGTAGGTGTATATGAATGAGTCTATAAAAGGGGGCGTGGCACATCCCGTAGGCGTGAAATTTTTTATCAGCTATAACTTGGGCACCATAAGCCCCACGAACTTGAAATTTGGTATGCAGGCACACCTACGGTGGGCGCTTATAATAATTTGTATATGCATGAGTTTATAAAAGGGGGCGTGGAACATCCCGCAGGCGTGGAATTTTTTATCAGCTATAACTTGGGAACCATAAACCCCATGAACTTGAAATTTGGTATGCAGGCACAGCTACGGTCGGTTCTTATAGTTAGTTGTATATGAAGGAGTTTATAAAAGGGGGCGTGGCACATCCCGTAGGCGTGGAATTTTTTATCAGCTATAACTTGCGAACCATAAGCCCCACTAACTTGAAATTTGGTATACAGGCACAGCTACGGAAGGCGCTTATAGGAAGTATATATGAATGAGTTTATATGAATTTTTTATCAGCTATAACTTGGGAACCATAAGCCCCACGAACTTGAAATTTGGTATGC
>NW_023458555.1:115433913-115441084 GCF_013731165.1 Rhagoletis pomonella
ATTAGGTAGCTAAAATGTGTATCACAATACGGGTTTAACATGTGTTTGGTTTAAAAATAAATTGAACAGGATTGACATCTGTTTCAAAAGTCGAATTAAATTAAATTATTCGATATATTGAAATATGGGCGTCAAACAAAGGAGTGTTAAGAAATCTTCAGTTAGAGCATTTAGAACATTAAAGAGGGTTTCCACCTATGTAAAAAGTTAAACTCAAATGATTTAATAAGTCAAATGAATTACTAAAGTATGGGTATAAATTGACAGGGGTTAATATTTTTTTCTGAACTTTATTTAAGAGGGTTGCCACATGGGCATTTCCCAGAAAAGGTAACCGAAAATGCAAGTAAACGGATTAAAACGGCTTTAAAAACTTTAAATTTCGTATTCAGATGGCGAAAATAGGTTTTCAAATCGCGAAACTGTGGAGGTGGAGAGAAGAACTGAAATCATTAAATGAAATTTAGATTTAGTGTGTTTTACTAGTAAAAATATTGTATGGGGGAAAAATCTGTCACGTATGATATGTATTTTAAAATTAAATCAACAACGAATTGCTTCTGATTAAAAGTTAATTGGTTGTAAAGGTCCATAATTTGACTTTATTTAAAGAATGTTTAATAAAGGAAAGCCTTACAGGATTCGCTGAGTTTTACTTATTTTTGCATTTACTCTGAAATCACTTCTGTTTTCGTCGCGTCCGTTATGCCCTTTTTTTCGTCGATTTCTCGACTTCAGTGTTCCAATTTTTATGTCAACCAATGGTATAAAAGCTACACAAAGACACATTTTTTTACAAGTGACTTTAGATTTCGTATGATTTATGTAACTCTAATAATCTGCTTTAGAAATAAAATACTACTTGAATTAAGGGAATTATATACACATTTTATATATGTATCGCAATATGTGTGTCAGTCGAAAAAGGTTTAACAAGGTTTTGGTTTAAATATTTTGAATAGGGTTGCTACCTGTTTTAAAATTAGAATTTAATTAAAATGTGAAAAAGTTAAATTCAATATTAAAATATGACGTGAAACGAAGGTGGTAAGATATCCTTAGTTTGAATATTTAGAATATTAAAGAGGGTTGCCACCTCTTTAAAAAGGTAGGATCAAATTATTTAATAATAATAATAATAATAGATTGGCGCTTACACATATATTAGTGTTTGGCCGAGCTTCTCCTCCGACTTGTGGCGTGCGCCTTGATGTTGTCACACAAAGCGGAGGGACCTACAGTTTTACGCCGACTCCGAACGGCGATTGTATTTTTATGAGAAGCTGTTTTTCATGGCAGAAATACACTCCGAGGTTTGCCATTGCCTGCCGAGGGACGACCGCTGTTAAGAAAAAACGCTTTTTCTATATTTTTTTTGCGATGTTGCTTTGGCCAGGGCTTGAAACCAGGTGCTGATGAGTGAAAGCGCGCACTGCTTACCACTACACCACAGCCGCCGATTATTTGATAAGTTACAGCAATTATTAAAAATATCAGTATCAAATGAATTAGGTTTAAAAGGCTTTATTTCTGAACTGTACTTAGGAGCCTTGTCACGTATTTGAAAAATTAAATTTAACTAATTTCATCAGGCGCATGAAATTTGTAGGTATCACAATATCAGACGCAAGAGATTTGTTTATTTCTGTTTCAGAAGTCTTAGCTAACTTATGCACAAAACTCAAGGAACAAGATAATGTGAAGACGAGCACGAACACGAAGAAGACTACTAATACGGGGACCTACATAGGCTAATTTAAAAAGTAATTCAAATTTCTGCAGTATGAAAGGAAATAAAAATAAATCGAAGTACTGATACACGTGATGGCATATATCTATTTATAAGCTAATGGTACATATTATTGAAATTAATCTGGATCTGCTTCTCTATTGTTAATTATTAATATTTTGCAACTCATATTGACTTATTAAATTAAATTTAATACAATCAAAACGAGTATTTCATGTACCGTTTTTAACTTGAATGTGACCTGAATAATATCACGTATTCTAAAAAACGAAGGCGCTGGAATGATCCTTTGTCATGATACTTTTGATCCATTTATGGAATAAACTTTGTTTTTTCCAATAAGGTCTGGCAAAATCTTCCCATCCCAATGAAATCAAAAAAGAAAAGTTCGTCACAGCAATAGGTTGTGCGGTAGGTTTGGGACCCGCCATTTAAAAACCCCTTCCAGTGAAGAGGCGAAGAAATGCCTCGGATGAAACCCCCCTTATGATAACCACCACGACAAGCGTTTAAAGGACTACGATTTGAGGGTATGCACCTGGAATGGCCGGACCCTGAATGGGAAGGGGCCTCTGCCCTGCTGGTTGATGTCCTCGTAAGAACAAAAGCTGACATCACCGCCATCGAAGAAATGCGTTGGACGGGGCAAGGCAAGCAATGCCTGGGGCCTTGCGACGTATACTACCGCTGCCAAGTAAAGGAGCGGAAATTCGGTGTTGGATTTTTGGTGGGAGAGAGACTCCGTCGCCGAGTACTGTCGTTCACCCCGGTGGACGAGCCTCTGGCCATAATCCGCATCAAAGCGAGATTATTCAACATCTCGCTCATCTGCGCCCATTCCGACGGAAGGGAAAGATGAAGTATCCAAGGATCTCTTCTATGAGCGCTTGGAGCGCACGTACGAGTGCTGCGCCCGCCACGATATCAAAATCGTGCTTGGCGAGCCCCGTTACTGTTGATAGTTATAATTTCGAGAATGTAGAGGATTTCGTTTACATGGGAACCAGCATTAACACCGATAATAATGCCAGCATGAAAATCCAACCCAGAATCACTCTAGCCAACAAGTGCTACTTTGGAATAGGCTATTCAGGAGACGTACGAAACCACACTCTCTGAGTCACTCATCATGCCCGTGCTGGTATATTGCGCAGAAGCATAGACAATGACAACATCCGATGAGGCGGCTCTTGGAGTATTCGAGAGAAATATTCCCGAAATATTTACGGACCTTTACGCGTTGGCGATGGCGAATACCTCAGACCATAGTTGAAGTAAAAAAGCTTAAAAGTTCCGTTAAAGTCGAGGAACTAAGGCCAAGAAATACCCTTGAGTCAAACAACGCCAACTGTGTCAATGAATTTCCATTGATTTTCTGGAAAGTGAAGACAATTGTGGGAATCTGTTGATAATTATAGAACAAAAATACACTTTGGACGGCTTCTCGAAATTGCACTTGGTTTTTTTTTGGTATTATAAGAATATTGCAGTTTATGAGACAAAAATTCGTAACTCGCGACCCATTTGTTGAAATTTTATGGCATTTTTTTTTTGAGAGTTGCTGAAGCTTTCCCTTTACAATAGAAAGATTTGCAGAATAAAATTTGCAAAACAATTAATTCTTTAATAACAATAATTTAAACAATTGCAATTATTTATATATTCTAGGCCCGCGATTGCAGTGAAATTTTGGCACAGTATACCCTAAACTCTTGTTTTTAAGTTCCAAAAAGAAAAAAACAGTCCAAAACAGCGCGTCAGTAATTTCTCTTCTGCGCTAACAGACGCCAATTGGAAATGCCAAGTGAAGCCAAGTCCTTCTCCACCTGGTCTTTCCAACGCAGAGGAGGCCTTCCTCTTCCTCTGTTAGCAGCATCGCGACACGCGACGAACGCTTTCAGAAAAGGAGCGTTTCTGTCCATTCGAACGACATGGCCAAGCCAGCGAAGCCGCTGAATTTTAAGTCACTGCACTATGTCTATGACGTTGTAAAGTTCATACAGCTCACCGTTAAAACGTCTGCGGTATTCGCCATCGCCAACGCGTAAAGGTCCGTAAATCTTTCGCAGAATCTTTTTCTCGAAAACTCCAAGAACCGCTTCATCAGACGTTTTCATTTTCTATGCCTCCGCGCCATACACCAGCACAGGCATGATTAGTGACTTATACAGAGTGATCTTTGTATGACGAGAGAGGACTTTACTTCTCAGTTGCCTACTCAGTCCAAAGTAGCACTTGTTGGCAAGAGTGATTCTCCGATGGATTTCAAGGCTGACATTATTATTGGTGTTAATGCTGGTTCCCAAATAAACGAATTCGTCTACTTTTTCAAACTTGTAACTGTCAACAGTGACGTATGTGCCAAGACGCGTACGCTCTGAGTATTTGTGTGACTACAGGAGATACTTCGTATTGTACTCGTTCACTACCAGGCCCATTCACTTTGCTCTTCTATCCAATCCCGAGAAGGTAGAACAGACGTGGCCCTTTTTTTACCGATAATGTCGATGTCGGCGGTGTACGCCAGCAATTGTACGCTCTTTTAAAGTATTGTGCCTGAGCATTTCAGTTCTGCGGCTCTTATTATCTTCTCCAACATCAGATTAAATAAAACACACGAAATGGAGTCACCTTATCTGAAACCTCGTTTGGTATCAAACGGTTCGGAGAGGTTCTTCCCTATTCCGAAGGAGCTGGTGGTATTGTTCAGCGTCATTTTACACAGCCGTATTAGTTTCGCGGAATACCAAATTCAGACATCGCGGCATAGAGGGAACTTCTCTTCGTGCTGTCGAAAGCGGCTTTGAAATCGACAAATAGATGGTGTGTGGTGATCCTATTCTCGCGGGTCTTTTCGAAGATTTGGCGTATTGTGAATACCTGATCTATGGTGGATTTGCAAGACCTAAAGCCACACTGATAAGGTCCAACAGTTCGATGACGATGGGCTTCAGTCTTTCCAACAGCTTTGTTTTTTTTTCAGCCGCGTAATCGCTATTCGTACCTCGTCATAGTCAGGCGGTGGGGCATCGACTCCTTCGTCATCGACTGGGGGTTCGGGTTCGTCTTCTCAACTACTTTCAGTACTGCCGCCATTCAATAGGGTGGAAAAGTGCTCCCACCAAAATTTAAGTATGTTCTGGACATCAGTCTCTAGGTCGCCTTGGTTGTTCTTACAAAAGTTTGCCCGGATCTTGAAACTTTCCGTAAGTCGCCTAACTCTGTGACAAAATTTTCGAGCGTTTTTCCTGTCGGCCAGCATCTCAAGCTCTTCGCACTCTATTTCGGCCTCTCTCTTATTGCGGCAAACACGTATCGCTCCTTCTTCAGTTCCCTATAACTTCCCATATGGCTCGCGTTGCGGCCGATAGGAGCGTGGCCCTATAAGCGGTGTCTTTTTCTCTGTGGCTTTTTGACATTCCTCATCGTACCAGTGGTTCTTTCACTTAATGATCGGGAAATGTGGTTCCACTGCTCGCGTATGACGGATTGTTGAAGGGTGCTCTCAGAGAGCAGGTGTGTGAGCAGGGCTGCCAACTTGGCTCAAACCGTGCCATTTTTGGGCCTATTTTACTTCTAATGGCACTTACTTTTAAAAATAGTAATATTTCAATACATTTTTGTGAAATATTTTGCTTGTATTTCTTTTTCTCAACTAAAACTTTCTAATTTCTATAGTGTATACAACTTGTTTATCTTATTTTGGCATTGGACTTTTGTTTCAGGAATGTGCTTCTAATTTAAATGCTAAATGGGAAGAATTAAAAAGAATGAAACCTTTTTTGGAACCTTTATTTTTATATTTGGCCCTTTTTTGTCCTCAATATGGCACTTCATTGCTAAGAATAGTTGGCAGCCCTGTATTTCAGTGGCGAATAAATTGGCCGTCTGTTGTGATTGCAGATTTTGGACGTTTTAGCCCCGTCAGAATAAGTACTTTGCATACGTGACGCTCAAGGATGCAACTGACAGTTGAATAGATTGTGTGTGTTTGCATAGAGAGCGTCAGATTGGCAACGCTTGGGTCTACGGACTCATCGAACGTTGGACAACTCTCAACTTTTGACGCATGTGGGTCCGTTACTACTGATGGTTGTATTACCTTGCGTTTATACAGTGACGAAGACTACAGTATATACAGTAATAAATCTTTTTGAGTACTCCTCGGGAATAAAATCTGATCACGGTTGATAATGAGAAGGAGCATGAATTTTGCTACTTCAGAGTTGCATACAAAGTTATTGTAGGATGAAGGGAGCAACAACCGTACCAAGGCAGAGTGGCACAGGTAATTTTGTAAACAAATACTTTTCTTATAATTTTAAAGAGATAATTGCTATTTATTTTCACTCATCAGCACCTGGGTTCAAACCCTGTCAAAGCAACATCGTAAAAAATATAGAAAAAAGGTTTTTTTTTTAACAGCGGTTGTCCCTCGGCAGGCAATGACAAACTTCCGAGTGCATTTCTGCCATGAAAAACGGCTTCTCATAAATATACAATCGCCGTTCGGAGTCGGCGTAAAACTGTAGGTCCCTCCGCGTTGTGTGACAATATCAAGGCGCACGCCACAAATCGGAGGAGAAGCTCGGCCAAACACTAACATATGTGTAAGCGCCAATCTATTATTCTATTATTTAATTGCTATTTATTTGTCAATATCCAGATATCCAGCTTGTAGCCAGAGGCACTAGAATCTACTCATCCGGTTGGAGCAGCGACGGGCAATGGACCATTGAATGTGTTGGCTGAACTTATGAACACCATAGCAAACGCAGTCTCCAAGCAAATGCGTGTCCTGAATTTATACGGTAGCAACTCATAGCAATTGGTATTGTATGTGTGTATGATTCATATCCATATGTGACATTATATACTTTGAAGTTAAGTATTTTTGAGGAGTTCCGGTCAAACTTGGGTGTGCTTTATGAGCTGTCTGGGCGGATGCGCTGGCATGCATTGGAGTCTCTATAACTAAACAAACTTTGTTTTTTTGTTTGTGGAATAAAGACTTAAATATATTCGGTAATTTAGAGTGTTTCTTGATATAATCACATTTTTTCATAAAAAATACGATGTGTGTTTCCAGTTTATAGAAACACAAGCGTTAATTATGTACTTAACTATTGATATTCTTCTTAATTAAGCATTGATACTATACTTAACCTACATTTTGTTCATAAATGACACAATTATATATATTTTATCCTCGAAAATACCTTTTTCTAATCATGACGCGAAATTCCCCACAGTACTGTTGCCGTGCGCGCAAACCGAAAACGCTGCGCACAACCCAAAAGTACTCCTCGGGGATCAATTGGTGAAAAACTGCGAAATGGTTTATTACTGTATATACTGTGACGAAGATAATAAGAGTAGTGTGAATATATAAGTAAAAAGTGTGAATGTATTGCTATTTTA
>NW_023458555.1:115441094-115454178 GCF_013731165.1 Rhagoletis pomonella
GAAGCATGTGTTAAGTCTATCACAACAAACTAAAATTAAATGTGACAAAAACTAGGTCAGTTGAAGTTGACCACATTAATTATATGTGACCTGGTCTACGGAAAGGGGGCTTAGGTGTCAAAAAATCAATTTTCAGATCCTTTTTCACGTGGTGAAAAGCAGAAAATCCTAACTTGCTTAGAAGTGTACTAAAAATGTAGAGAAAGAAGAGTAAAAATACGACAAAATATAATTTATTGGTAATGAATAAAATACATTGAATTATAAGCTATAAAGACATGATTATACACTAGAAAAACGTATTATGGGCCAAAAATAATAATGCTGAGTAGTTTATGTATTTTTCTTTGTTGTCGTTTTCCTTGAGATCTTGAGAACAACATACAGGTCCATCTTAACAGAAGTTTGTTCGGTATCATCTTCTGCCTGAGATACACATACTTCGTCTTCATCATCATCGCTCTCTTCATAGTTTTCATCATCGTTTTTATCATCCTTTTCATGGAAATATTGTCCGTATACGGCACTGAACTCCTCATCAACACTCATGTTTCATTTCATGCGAAATGCGAAGACGATAATCAACAGAAACAGTAAACGTCACTTCTTCAGTGTTACTTTTTTAAATGTTCCACACTAGCAACTTACACGATGAACTATAATAATATTCCGACCAACAACAACACTTACTGGACCAACAACAACACTTACTGGACGTCCGGCGCGGAGAACAATTAAAGAGATAATGAGAAACTGACGAAACGAGTTGCTTACTTTTAACAGCTTTTTCACAGAAAACTAGTTTTCGCACGTAAGCTCCCTTTTCGTAGACCAGGTCACATATGTTAAAAATGAATAAATAGAAGAAATAAAAATCATTAAGTATCTAGGTATAATCATCGATATTAAGTTAAAATTTGAGGAGCACATTGAATACACATTAAACGAAATTGCGAAAAAACTGGTCTTATGAAAAGATCATGTAAGTATCTAGAACTACGTATAAAACCCTAGTCTCTCTATATTTAAACCGCACTTCAAATACTGTCCAACGATCTTCTTCATAGCTAACAACGCACAAATTAATAAACTCCAGAAAATGCAAAACAGAGCTATGCGTTTTATTTTGAACAAACGGTGTGGCACAACTAGTGATGTTCCGATACGAGTACATATGAGTAAATACTCGAGTACCTCTACCAGGTACCGACTATTTTTAGTACTTCGATACATGTGACCAAGTACTTAGTGGGTATCGAGTACATTGTGCAAGTATTTACTCTGTCGAAGAATTTATGCAACTCTAGTCAAACTAGTAAAGTTGCCACAAGTTGGATATATGAAGTTTGACACGTATCCCATGTGCTGAAGCTTTATGGTATTTCATACAACAATAGCCTGCGTTACGCAGGAAAAATACGTATATACATATTTATGCTAAAAATAAGCATATATTTTCATATTCACAAAGCCATTTCTGAATTAAATTAGCCATTTCTAAATTAAATTATATCTTTGTAACTAACATATACAAGTTGCGAGAATATGTATTTACCTATATGTATATAAATATTAAAAATAAGCATATATTTTCATATTAAAAAGCCTTTTTGCATTAAATTATATCTTTGTAACACATAAAAAATGTGTTTTTTTATTTAAAAAAGATTGCAAAACTGTTTTGAAATATTTCGTCCGAGTACTTTCGAGTACAAGTAGAATCGAGTATTTTCTAGCGATACTTTGAGTAGCATCGAGTATCCCCTTCGATGCTCTAAAATGAGTACTGGTATCGAGTATATGGTGGTATCGGACGAACACTAAGCACACCAATACAGGACATGATGGTAGAGTTAAATTGGTTTAGCATTAAGCAGCAAATAATCTATCACGCTATGAAATTTGTATTTAACATAAAGCAGGGTAAACTTCCAGATTATCTCAGTGACAACTTACGATTTATTAATGAAACTCATTCATACTTACTAAGGGAAAACCACAGCTTCAGGCTCCCGCTATGTTAATGGAAGTTGACAAGAAAAATATCTTCTATTAAGGGTTAAAATGCTTTAACGAGCTACCAGCGCAAATAAAACAGTGTGAGAACGTTAGTACTTTAGCTGCTACTTAACAACTGCATTATTAGCTATTAGGTAGCAAGGATTGGCATGGAAACTAGTCCCTTCCATCCGTTCCAGCAGCGCGACTATGGATCTCCTTCGTTCTGATTGCGTGCCTATAAATTAGAGCTGGGATACTATCGATATTATCGATAGTTGAAAACTGTCGCCTCTATCGACAGTCTTTGAAGACTATCGATGTCGGCGTTTAGCAAAACTTCACTATATATTCTCTTCACATCTCTACTCATGTTTCTGACTCGAGGCAATTTTAAATATTCGTGCATTACAGGAAATCACAATTTATTTAGGTAAATTTATTTTTCTTATATGGAAAAAAATTCACAACATCGTCACCAAAAAAAAAAAATCTAAGAAACATTGGGATTTTGAGTGACTACAAACTTGCACCCATGATTCAATAACACAAGGTTATGTAATTTGTGACAGCCCAAATCTGACACTCCTTTATCTAGATTTGTATTTTGAAAGTAGGAGTAAGGGGAATAATGTGATTCGATTGCGAAAACGGTAGTAGAAAGGTACTAAAACAGTGCGCAAACTATACAATTAGAAGTAAAATGTGTATTATTAATTCTATATGAATTTGCAATATATTTGATCTTTAATGGAAATACTAAACAATACGTAAAAATATAGATTTTTAATTTAAGTTATTCGTCATTTCCTGGAACAAATCTAGAATACCGACCGTTAAGCTATGCAAAAACGAAAAGTGCAGATCAATAGAACTTTTTACGCTTATTTCAACCATGCCAAAATTATTTAGCGCAAGTAAAATATAAAGGCGGTTAATGTTAAATTTTATGATTTTTTTTAAATATTAATATCTTAATGAACCACATAACCGATTAAAAAACTTATAAGTTCACCATAAAAATAATCAATTTATCTTTCAGCTGATGTACATAATTGAAATTGTTTTTTTATATATTTAAACCAAAACCACTAAAAAGGAACAAATGTTATTTTTTCATGGAAAAACTATTTTTGGAAAAACTGCATGATTAAATATAAAGAAATTTATATAATTTAGAAAGTACACGCGATTATCTTTAATTCGATATACATATGAGTATTTCCATACGTCGCATACGTGACAGTCGAACGTTTCAATGTGATACAAACAAGGAATACCATTTGTTTTCTTTAACTTTTTTGGGCCATTGTATAGCACATAATTAGCTCTATATTTAACCGAATAAAATTATAGTTTAAAAAACTAAAACCTCCCTATTATAATTGCCATTCGTACTGTCATCAGGTATGTAACTTGAGAATAGGAATCGCTGCATCTTTTAGGCTCATCAATATTACATAGTTACATCCCGAGTTAATAAAAGGAAGGTAAAAATGAAAACAATCGAGCTGCTTGGTCCTGAAATATAAGCATTTAAAGATTGTCGTTACGTGACAAAAAATGGAAGTAGATTTTTTCTTTTCTTACAAAATCGCAAAACTGCGAATTGTGGATGGCTATTTTCATGAAACTTATTTTAATATGATTTGGAGTAATTCTAGTTGTTTTTAGAGTTTTTTGAATTAATGCAACTTGTTTCAATTTTCTTTTACAACCCCAAGTGTGAAACGTGACGTGACGTAGCGTCACGTGACATAAATTTCGTTATATTTTTGTTAATATTTCTTTTAAATGAATTTTTAACGCAAATTAACCATGTATTTTATGTAGAATATACTTTATGTTTTGAGTTCAGCGCCAATTCAGGGTGAATTTGTTGGAAATCTATGACTTATTATGTTTCAACTACATACGCCCAATTCGAACCAAATCGGACCATAAATAAGATTTTTCGAAATATCTCAACCTTGGCGCCACCTAGGAAGACCATTTTACGCAAACATGATTCTACTTACACAGCCAGTATATATTTTAAAAAGCAGACAAATCGGCCCGTAAATACGTTAGATATAAGATTTTTATTTATTTTTTTTGTCGTGGTGGACCTTCCGATGGAAATACCCATATTTTATCATGATCTACTTTTGGGTTTTAAGATCTAAGTGATAATAAAAAATACAAATAAACAAAGCAAATAAACCTCTTATGTCTTCTTTGTTTTTTACCTGCGCCAAATAAATTTGGTATCGTTGAAATCAGCGTAAAGAGTTCTATCAATCGGCACTTTCGGTTATTTTATAGCTAAACGGTCGAAATTCTATACTTGTTCCAGAAAATTACGCAAACGAAGGGATGCCAACGAATATTTAGTATGAAGAATTTTTGGTTTTACTACTAATATAACTAGAAACTGTAGAGTGAACAACATTCTGCACAAGTAAAGGAGCCGATTTTATGTGTGGGAGCGAGAAGACTGTTTTATTACAAAACCTTTCTATTATTGAAACATGTTTGCACCCCATACACATTTTTGTATAGAAATTTTAATTATAAACAAGACTTATAAAAAATTGATTAACATTAAATAGACAAAAATATAGTCAAAACTAGTAAAAATGTTATTTTCACCATCAATGCATTAATTTTCTAATAATATGGTAAAAGGTTAATAACTTCCCTTGTCCTGGAGTTGTAAATTTAAACCAATATTTTTTGTTTTTGAAGTACTAAAAATTTATTATTGTCAAGAATTTGGGCACACCAGAACATACTGTACCTTGCGCCCAGTGTGTGTTGCCTGTGGCGACCTTCACGCTTCTGCTTCTTGCAAGGCTATCAAAGATGATGTGGCTGTAAAGAAATGCAGTAATTGCGGAGGTAACCACACCGCCAATTATAGGGGATGCCCTGTATACAAAGACTTAAAGTCTCGCATGAATCAGCGCAACACAGCCGTACGCTCTTCCACCACTCCAACTAGCTCTTATACATACCAACACCTCACGCCATCAACCACTACACCAGGAGCCTTTTTTGCCAATGCGCAGCGAGTTCCCAATGTTTCTTTTGCCGACGCATTAAAACCACAAACGCAGCCAAGCACGGCGAAATCAAACTCCAATCAAGAAACATTTGCAAATATTCAATGGAATAATACTGAGCACATGCAGCCGAACCCCCCTACTTGTGGCATAGAAGGAATGATATTGAATCTTACTCATTGTATGACTCAATTCATGTCTACTATGCAAAATATGATTAAAGACCTCATAATGGCTCAAAACCAATTGTTGCAAATTTTAGTGAATAAAAAATGAGTGAATTGAAAATTTGCTTATGGAATGCTAACGGTGTAAACCAGCGTAGATTAGAACCCAGTCAATTTCGCACTGAATACAGCATAGATGGTATGCTACTGTCCGAGACACATTTAACAAATAAATATAATTTCTCCATACCTGGATACAAATTCTATGCCACAAAACACCCAGATGGTAAAGCTCATGGAGGCACAGCGGTGCTGATTAGAAATCGTCTAAAGCACAATATTCTAGAGTCAAAAGCAACAGTCTGTCTGCAAGCAACTACCATATGCTTACGAAACCGCGACCGAGACTTGAATCTATCGGCTATTTATTGCCCACCGCGATTTTTAATTTCTGAAAATGACTTTAAAGATTTCTTTGATAGCCTGGGTAATAGATTCCTGGCAGGAGGCGACTTCAACGCAAAGCATACGTACTTACGTACACACGCCTTATTAACCCAAAAGGGCGGCAGCTATACAATACCATTATAAACAGGCACAATAGACTAGAGGTCACATCTCCTGGTAAACCTACTTACAGGCCCACCGATATAAAGAAGATACCAGACCTAATAGATTTCGCAATTACAAGAAACATATACAGAAATAACATAACAGCAGAAACTCTACTTGAACTATCATCCGATCACTCCCCTATATTAATAAAACTATATGAACAGACCCAACATATCGAAATTGAGCCTCGTCTAACTTCAAATAACACCAACTTAAATTAAACGCCTCACTTAACTGCGAGCGTGACATAGACTCCCTTGTTGAACATTTTAAAGAAACCTTTACTTCAGCCGCTGGCCTGGTAACGCCAAATCAAGTCCAAGTACCACCTACGCATGCATCAGTTAAAAATACCGAAACAGTGTTGCCAGACGTACTGCTTTTGGAAGTAAACGTACTCCTTTTTATTGCAATGTACTCCCTTGTACTCCCAAAACAAATATCTGGAAATGTACTCCTTTATTAGCTTTGCACTTCTTTTGTACTCCTTTTTCCAGCTAGTAATATTTTATCATATACAGGGTGTAAAATAATTTCTGTTGGAAATTTTTTTTTTTTGAAAAATAAAAGGGGCTTTTATAGATTTTGCGAAAAAGTGGTTTATTGTTAATTATCCACAGATTTTACTTCAATTTTATTAATTTGTTTTTAAATTTTAACCTTTATTTGGGTTTACCGGCGGTAAACACTTTGGGAGAAAAGCGAAAGTCTTCGTCGGTTACTTTATTACATATCTTCTGTAACCATAGGCTAATTTCCCCCATTTGGGTCCTTTATACTCCGTCTTTTGTCCAACATAAGGCCTCATACTCAGCAATCGAAAAGACTCGAAACTGGTGACTAGGAGGGCATTCATACGACCAACCCTATACAGTTTTTTTTTTATTTTTTTATACAAAATCTAAGAAAAAATACACCTGAAAAAGAAGTTCGTGCCGCATGTACTTATCTCCCAAAACTGGCAAATGCAAATCAGGATTCAAATGTTAAAACCAATTAATAAAATTAAAGTAAAATATTTACAAAGTCAACAAAAAAAACACAAAATCTATAAAGAACCCTTTTATTTTTAAAAAATCCTGTGCGACAGTTATTATTTTGCGCGCTGTACTTTGCCATTCATATTGTGGCAAACACTACTTAGTAAGCAAAGTTAAGTGTGATAGTGAAAAGGTGTAAGCATAGCCTTAGGGGCAGGGCGCTCGGGTATAAAAATCAGAAAAATTTTAAATTAATTATAAGGCTTAAATTAAAAAAATGGTCATACATTCAGGAAGAGTCTGGAATTCTTTTGTAGTTTTTAGTTTTTTAGTTGGGGAAATTTTCCTATAAGGGCGGTGATTGAGAACCGAATTCTACGCAAAAATACTGTGGACGCAAATGAAAATTGTGACTTTTGGCAAATTTTCTATGGGGTCTCGCATGGTCGGGAGTAACATTTTTGTCAACGGCGGTTCTTGTCCTCTCCAAAAAGGTCGGGAAAGGTGCCACGTCCACTCCCCCTTCGATCACCATCTCTTTAACAATCGTCCAATATAGTTATTTATTTTTCACATTTATTGTTGCTTTGAAAAAGATTTCTAAGATATCTTTGTTTGTTTGTAAATAGTTAATGGTAATTTGTAACAATAAATTGCACAAAAAATTAAAAAAAACTGTACTCCTTTTTTATGTCATGTACTGCTTTTTTTCTATCGAAAATATAAATGTACTCCTTTCTCCGTTTCAAAATCTGGCAACCCTATACCGAAATAGAAAAACTTGTGGCTGAAAAGCGGCGCCTAAGAAGACAGTGGCAAAGCCATCGCTCACCAACCTCACAGCTACTGTATAAAGCTGCCAGTAGAAAACTGAAACAAGCACTCAAACGTGCAGAGGATCGCAACTTGCAAAGGTACATTAAGAAGCTTTCCACGAATTCTACTCTATGGAAATCGCTGAAATACTTCAAACCACCAGTGGCTACAGAAATGCCAATTAGGAACCAAAGTGGAACCTGGGCTCGTAGTGAGCAGGAGAGAGCCGAGTGTTTTTCACACCATTTAAAGAATGTGTTTCAGCCAAACTGTCCAACGAACAACTTCAGGCTGCCATGGGTAACCAAAAATACAAATGAGCTATACACACCTAGCAAGACGAACTCTTTAGAAGTAAAAGCTATAGTAAAGCAGCTTAATCCGAATAAATCGCCGGGTGCTGATTTTATAACTCCGAAAATGCTAATAGAGCTACCGAATGTTGCACTAGCAATTCTTTATGACCTTTTCAACGCTATCCTCAAATTCGGTTACTTTCCGAAATCATGGAAAAGGTCAAAGATAATCAAGATAGCCAAACCTGGAAAAGACGCAACATAGCCGTCCTCATACAGACCAATAAGCTTACTGTCCTGTCTTTCCAAAGTATTCGAAAAAGTACTCCTATCAAAGATATCTCCCTTTCTCCATGAACGCAATTTAATACCAGCACACCAATTTGGCTTCCGAGAAAAACATGGTACAATTGAACAAGTTAATCGAATAACAAATTAAATCATAAGGGCATTTGAGCTCAGAGAGTACTGCTCTGCAATTTTTCTCGATGTGACACAAGCATTCGACAAAGAGTGGCACGACGGTCTTATATATAAAATTAAAAAATTGTTGCCGCCGGAATTCCACAAAATATTTGAATCATACATAACTAACAGAAAATTTGCTGTTAAAGTATCTAATTTCACTACAGAAGACATGTCGATAACGGCTGGCGTTCCTCAAGGTAGTGCACTCGGGCCTATGCTGTATATCATCTACACTTCAGATATTCCAACTAGCAAGAATATACTCACATCCACCTTCGCTGATGATACCGCCTTAGTAAGTCGTAATAAATATCCCAACAGAGCTTCAAGAGAACTAAAGGAACATTTACTACGCATAGAAGAATGGCTGGCAAACTGGCGCATAAAAGTCAACGAACAGAAGAGTAAACATACAACATTTTCACTCAGACCGCAAGTATGCCCCCCAATCAAATTAAATAATGTCCATATTCCACAAGCCGATGAGGTGACATATCTAGGAATACACTTGGATAGGAGACTAACTTGTCGCAAACACATATCAACTGGCTTATAAACAGTAAATCAAAACTGAAACTAGATTATAAAGTACTTGTATGTAATACAGTGATTAAGCCTATATGGATGTATGGTATTCAACTGTGGGGTACGACCTGTGCAACCAACATTGACAGGATCTAAAGATTCCAATTTAAAACGCTAAGGGCCTTAACGGGAGCGCCGTGGTATGTCCGCAATGAAAATATACATAGAGACCTTGGTATACCGTCTGTAATCGATAGCAGCAGAGAAAAACCCCAGGGTTTGAGCTGCATTATTGTAAAATTAGACGTAAGATTTTTAAACTTTTTGTTAGGCTTAATAAATAAATGTAAGTATAATTAAAAAAAAAATAATTTATTACGATAACCACACTCACTCCCTTCCACTTGAAAAGGGACAAACAACATTTGAATATAATTATCCCATATAAAAAATTCAGATCTTACCTGCCCATATTCACACGCATGGAATTGTATGTATGTATTTTTCTCAAATCCCTTGGTAATAGTGAAAATATATTGTATCATGAAGTCAACAAAAAGCCTGCAGAATATTAGTCATTTATTTTAGTTGGAAGAGACCGCGCATCGACCGAGTCACCCCCAGCACACTAGTCGAATAAGACCAATTATTGTTAAAAATTCTGGGTTCAACACAAAGTTTTGGTGGATATTATTAGATAATGAATCCGGCAACGGAAAAGATAAAGTCAAATATCATTCCTCAGAGCCCTTTAGCTTATCGTTATATCAAAGTTATCTTTGTCCAATAAAATTTTAATTGTACTCTTCATAATTGCACTGACCTATAGTCAAAAGATGTAAAGAACAGCATTAATATTACTGGCGTGCATTTAATATTTGCTATAATTTGCGAATTTTTGCAAATTCCGGAACTATTTCGGTAGTTCTAAAAGAAAAGCCACTATTTTCCATCATCGTGGAAAAATTTTGTTTATGCTAATGAGTATGGAAACACTGAACAAGCACAACTTCTAGAAACACTAATTATTTAGTTTACTTATGTTTATGCATACAATATAAAAATTGCAAATATAGGAAAATTACAAAAAATGTTGTTTCCGCCTTTTTTTATTTTTAAATAATTTTTTTTAATGTGCACTATTTTCATCATATTATTATCATAAATCAGTAACAGTAAGTCTCGCCTTCAATTTGGTAATTATGACGTACCGATCAAGTAACATTTACCAAAGTTATATCGAAAAACTTAAGTCTCCATCTCCAGTTTTTTTCTAAAAAAATTCTCTTCAGTCGTATAAATAACCTTTAAATGAAAGAACCGGATTACAGAAAACTGTGCTAGGGACTGACTTTTTTCGTTCAAGCTGAATGCAAAGCAATATCGTCCAATTGGAGAGTCCTCAAAAAGATTCCTCAGGATATGTTAAAGACTATTACATTTACCTACAGTCACTTTTTCACATAATGGAATTAACTTAAATATTTATGTATATCTAAACACATATTGCACGTACGTTACTTTCATATAACGGCAAATTTAGAATCCTCGAAAAATGTGCTTCTTCGGTGACTAATGAAACCATCCGCACCAATTTTAAAGACTGCATAAATGGAGTTAAAATGGGCGTTTCTCACACTAATTGTATTATGTTAATCTAAATACAGTATATTTTGCTTTGCTGCCTCTATGCTTAAGTGCACATTTAAGATACCTACCCCAAAATGCGCATCAAAAGCATTATTTTTAACATTTATAAGGAAACTGCTCCGATAGATGCATTTAACATACCTGCACATTGGCGATACCTGCCTTAAAAATTGTGCGACTAGTATCAACAATCAAAGAAAGTATTGCGTTTACCTGCACTGGCCCTACAATTACCTAATTTTACAACCTTTTATTTATTTTGCTCATCTCGCAGAACAATGAAAATTGCTATCAATTTATGTAGTTATATAGATAATTAGATAACATTCGGTAAACATTTCGCTTGCAGTAATTTCTACATGGTAAGTGCTCCGCCAATATTTGGTTTCATAGGGATTCGGATACCTTCCTCATTGAAGTAGTAAAGAAAATTCGCTTAAGTGCCTTTTTCGGTTACGTGCACAAGTTTTTCGTGCAAAGAAGGATGTGCAGCTAAGCAAAATATACTGTACTTATATGCTTGAAACTACTATGAACTTATCCAACGATTCCTAATTTTTGACAATACATGTTTGACTTCGTTCACCACGATCTTGAAAACTGACCAAATCGACGTGACCAAGTCCTTGGTCCTTTTAATATTATATAAACATCCGAAAACATTAAAACGTTTGAAATAAATCTCGTCTCACTTTTTAGCATTTTTCACTTGATTGCTGAAGTAATGGAGAATTAAAAATTTATAAGGGAAAATTATAGTTTTTGTTAGTTTTATTTTAATATCTTAAAAACTTGTAGACTTATTGAAAAATGAGAAATGAACATGAGGTACAAAACTTAATAACCCTTCATAACAATTAACGCATTCCATAGATATTACAAGCCAAAGTTTCATTTTCAAAATTCATACACTTTGATTTGAATTGCGCGGGCTAAAGATAAGTTTTAAATTAATCTTTCGTGGCCAATACCTATTGGCTTATACCTAAAAGCTTAAACAGACGGCAGCGTTGATCCATATCAGCTCGGGAAATAACTGCAGTTGATTCGGATTAAGTCCAGAAGAGTTCGGCATGGAAACTAGTCCTTTTCATCCGTTACAGCAGCATGACTCTGGATCTCGTTTCGAAAATATGATACTCTTAGATATTTATTATTTATTAGATACTTATCCATAAGCTATATTACATCTAGATTAAAAGAAAAGTTAAATAACTGTAAAAGAAAATTAACCACTCTATCTTTACTATTAATTAATAAATGTGGACTTTGTAATATCTTTTATATATGGACATATGTGTATATATATGTAGATCATACGACCGTAATAAATAAATCTATATATATAAAAATGAAATGTTTTTCGTATGACGGCGATGCCTGACGAAACGGCTGAACCGATTTAAATTCTGTAAAAAGTACTTGTTTGGACCTTCTCTGTGGAAGGTTTTTCGATTTAAAAAACTTGAAATTTTTTGTTGTTATTGCCGAAAAATGAAGAATGTTGAGACGTCATATTTCATAGAGTTTTCTGTACATTAAATGTCATTAAACTACTAAACGGCTAAACTAATTTGGTTCATATTTGGAACATTTATCAGCATCATGAAAGTAAATATTTCTACCAAAAATTTGCTCGCTAGGTTGCGCTGCGGTCAGGATATTCATAAAAATTGCATTTACTTGCCGATTTGGCTCATATTTAGAACATACTAGCAGAGCACCCGATGTCGTTCGGGGTAAACAAATAAAAATATAAAACCGTAATACAAATATTCAGTTGAGTATAATTTAAAGGAGACAAACTATTTTCTTGGTTTACATTAAGGCATCCTTATGAGCTATACTTTTAGCTTTATCGTGCTTTAACTAATATATATTGATCATCACTTGTACTACAAATCTTGTTCCATTATTAATATTAGGGCTGCACTGGTAGAATGCTTATTTCGGAAGGAGTTTTATTTATTATGAATGAACATTTCTCGTTTAACAGCATCGCGGGATTAAAAAACGATTTAAATTTCCATTTCAAAATAATCTAAAGATGGTAAGGTTTCAAAAAACACACAGTTTTAAATATCCGAGTTATCTAATAGATGAATACATATATGTATATCCCCTTTTACAAACTTATTTATATATACTTTACTCTGCCCACCTCCCATTGATACCTATGTCTGAATACCAAAATTCAAGTTGATGTGACTTATGGTTCTCAATTTATGGCTGATTAAAAATTTCACGCATACGGGATGTGCCACGCTCCATTTTATAAACACAGTCATATACACCTTACTATAAGCACCTACCATAGATATGTCTGCATACCAAATTTAAATTTCATGTGACTTATGGTTTTGAAGTCATAGCTGATAAAAACTTCCACACCTATAGGATTTGCCACGCCATCTCCTATAAACTCATTTATATTTATCTTTTTATAAGCACCTATACCTGCATACCGAGGTTCCGAGGTTATACCTGATAAAAAATTCCACGGCTATGGGATGTGCCACGCCCCC
>NW_023458555.1:115454188-115454348 GCF_013731165.1 Rhagoletis pomonella
ATTCCAAGTTGGTGTGACTTATGGTTCCGAAGTTATAGCTGATAAAAAATTCCACGCCTATAGGATTTGCCACGCCATCTTTTACAAACTCGTTTATATATACTCTCGTAGAAGCACCTACAATTGATATGTCTGCATACCAAATTTCAAGTTCGTGTGA
>NW_023458555.1:115454358-115480321 GCF_013731165.1 Rhagoletis pomonella
GTTACGAAGTTATAGCTGATGAAAAATTCCACGCCTATAGGATGTCCCGCGCCTCCTTTTACAAACTGGTTTATACATACCCTCCTAAAAGCACCTACTATTGAAATGTCCGCGTACCAAATTACGAGTTCGTGTAACTTATGGTTCCGAAGTTATAGCTTATAAAAAACTCCAGGCCTATGGGATGTGTCACGCATCCTTTTGCCAACTCATTTATACATACCCTAGGATTATATATACCCGCCTATAAGCATCTACCATTGAAATGTCTGCATACCAAATTTCAAGTTCGTGTGACTTATGGCTCCGAAGCTATAGCTGATAAAAAATTCCACGCCAATGGGATGTGCCACGCCCCCTTTTGCAAACTCGATTACATATACCCACCTATAAGCACCTAGCATTGATATGTCTGCATACCAAATTTTAAGTTCGTATGACTTATGGCTCCGAAGTTATAGCAGATACAAAAATTCCACGCCTATGGGATGTGCCACGCCCCCTTATACAAACTCGATTATATATACCCGCGTATAAGCATCTACCATTGACACGTCTGCATACCAAGTTTCAAGTTCATGTGAATTACGGTCTGGAAGTTATGGCTGATTAAAAATTTCCAATTTTTTTCACCCTATTATAGGTCCAGGTGTCATAGTCATACTCTGTCAAAATTTTGTTCGATTCTGTCCGTCCGTTTAGACTGCAACCTGGCACATAAATACATACATACTTTCACAAATATATAGTAGAGAAAAGAGATATTTGGACTAATAATTTACACGATAGGTGGCATTGTGGACGAGGTATTCCTAAAATTCGTATATACTGGATTAACGTTAGATATCTACTATATATTTGTAGAAGTATGTGTGTATGTACATATGTATGTATGTATGTGCCAGGTTGCAGCCTAAACGGATGAACGGAACCGAATGAAGTTTTGGCAGGGTATTGCCATGACACCTGGGCTTATAATAGGAAGAAACAAGTAAAAGCAGCGCTGTCTTCGGCTATGCCAAAGGCTCGATACCTTTCATGAGCATCTGAAAATTTTACGTTAACAGATTACTGCATTTGAAAAAATTTATATATTCACAGCAGACAAAGATAGAGGAGATACATATATAAAAAATTCTAGCTAAACAATCAGAGGTATGGAAGATATACCTTATATAGCACCAATCTAAGGGATTTTCACTGCTGTGTGATCGGTACGTAAACCGGTAACACAATTTAATGGGTTTAGCTTCCTACATAAAGGAGATACATATATCGCAAAATCTGGTATCTGAACAATCAGTGGTACAAGAGATTAAGATTATACAGCATAGATTTTGACGATTTTCTCAGTAGTATTATTATTTAAAAAGTAGCTTACGAAATGTGTCGATTTTAGCTGTCCAAATAAAGGAGTTTTACAGTAAAACCCCATATCTGAACAATCAGTTGTATGGCGGCAATAAACAGGGTATAGTGACCCGATCTTTGTTAATTTTACTGTAAACTTTCTGTTGATAATGAGTGAAAATAGTGCGAAATTTCAAGTTTCTAGCTGCATAGATGGAGTAGTTATAACAAAAAATCGCATATCTGAACAATCAGTTGTATGGGACCTATATGTAAAAGTGACCCGATCTTTGTTATTTTCATTCTGTTAATAATGAGTGGAAACGGTGCAAATTTTGATGTTCCTAGCTGCATAAATGAAGAAGTTATGGCAAAAAATCTCATATCTGAACATTCAGTTGTATGGTGGATATAGGTTGTAGTGACTCGATCTTCGACATTTTCACTGAAAGTATTCTTTTGATAATAAGTGACAACAGTGCTAAATTTCATGTGTCTAGCTACTTAAACGGAGGAGTTATAACGAAAATCTTATATCTGAACAATCAGTTGTATGAGAGCTATATGTTATAGTGACCCGATCTTTGTAATTTTCACTCCAAGTTTTCTGTTGATAATGGGTGGAAGTATTGCAAAATTTCATGTTCCTAGCTGCATAAATGGAGAAGTTATAACGAAAAATCTCATCTCTGAACAATCAGTTGTATGGGAGCTATATGTTATAGTGGTCCGATTCTTCCGGTTCCGACAAATGATTAATATATTATAAAAATACACCCACCTACCAAATTTGATACGGATATCTCGAAAACTGAGAGACTAGATTGCATACAAACAGACGGACAGACAGACAGACAGACAGACATACGGACAGACGGACAGACGGACATGGCTAAATCGACTCAGCTCGCCGTTCTGATCATTTAAGTATACATTTTAATGGGTCTATCTCTTCTTATTTTGGTACTTACAAACATCGGACCAAAGTTATAATACCATTTCATGCTCATGAAAGGTATAAAAAATTGGGTTTCGACAAGGGGGCGTGGCACCTGCCATAGGCATGGAATTTTTTATCAGCTATTACTGCGGAACCATAAGTCATATGAAGTTGAAATTTGGTACGCAGACATATCTATGGTAGGTGCTTATAGTACGCTATATACACATGAGTTTGTAAAAGGGGGCATGGCACATCCCATATTCGTGGAAATTTTATCAGCTATAACTTTAAAACCATAAGACACATGAAGTTGAACTTTTGTATGCAAACATATATACGGTAGGTGCTTATATACAATATACATGAGTTTGTAAAAGGGGGCGTGGCTCATCCCATATTCGTGGAAATTTTATCAGCAATAACTTTACAACCATAAGTGATACGAAATTGAATTGGTATGCAGACGTATTTATGGCAGGTGGTAGCAATAAGGTATAATATATGAGTGAGTTTGGAAAAGGGGCTCATCCCATAGGCGGGGATTTTCTTATCAGGTAGTAACTTCGAAACCATAAGTCACACGAAATTGAAATTTGGTATGCAGACGTATCTACGGTAGGTGCTTATAGTAGGCTATATATGCATGAGTTTGTAAAAAGGGGTGTGGCACATCCCACAGGCGTGGACCTTTTTATCATATACAACTTCGGAAACATAAGTCTCAAGAACTTGAAATTTGGTATGCGGGCATATCTATGGTAGGCGCTTATGGTACGGTATATATAATTGAATTTATAAAAAGGGGCGCTGCACATCTCATAGGCGTGGAATATTTTACCAAACATAACTTCGGAATCATAAGTTGCATCAACTTGAAATTTGGTGTGCAGACTTGTCTACAGCAGGGGCATATAGTAAGGTATATATAAATGATTTTATAAAAGGGGGCGTGGCACATCCTATAGTCGTGGAAATTTTTATCAGCTATAACTTCGGAACCATATGTCACATGAAATAAAAATTTAGTATGCAGACGTATCAACGGTAGGTGCTTACAGTAAAGCATATATAAACGAGTGTTTGAAAGGGGACGTGAAATATACGAATACATATCAATGATAGGTGCTTATAGCAGGGACCGTAACAGTTACAACTTTTATTAAAAAAATCGGCTTTTAACAATTATTTTTTTGGCTTTTATTTAATTACTTTTTTTAAATCGTTCTTATACAAGTCATTTTTATAAGTCATAGTAAACTTTTGATTCCCAACACCTTCTTAACTGCGAAAAATGTTAATGACTTTTATACGAATGATTTAAAAAATAAAAGTCGGTGACTGGCTTATATTGATGGCTTTTAAAAGTAAAAGTCACTGACTCATTTTTATTGATGACTTTTAAAAATAAAAGTCTTCAATAACTGTTATCTAAAACATATAATATAAAAGTCTAAAATAATTTTTTTTTTTCGGATTAATAATTTAAAAATCAAAAATAATTGTTTTTTTTTTATTTTGCGTAAAAATTGCAAGTAAAAATTTATTTTCAAATTTGAGTCTCGGTGAAAAAGGCAATCGATTGGTATGTATCACTTAGTTGTAGAACATTTCCTTCATAGTGAACTTTTCCATGACAGTTTTCATCAATAAGTGTTATGTTCGGTCCTTGGCTTATAGTAAGGTTTGTATGCATGAGTTTGTAAAAGGGAACGTGGAGCATAGGCGAGGAATTTTTAATCAGCCATAAATTGGGAACCATAATTCACATAAAATTAAAATGTGGTATGCAGAAATACATATATATAACCTCTTCAGACCCGGGGTACACATATGTGCACCTTTTTATTTTTCCTCTAAAATCATTCTTTAATCAAAACGTATCTAGTAATATCATAAGTTTAATACTAAATTAGTGATAGTTTAATAAAAATCGGTCAGGTTATCTGAAGAACTTACGAATAATACGCATTTCCAAATTAAATGTAAATAATCGATTCTTGTTGAATAGATTTGAAGGAAAAAGAAGTTTGACTTAGATAAGTTGGCCAAGCATTGCATTTTTTTTATTGAGTTTTTTTTTCTTCTTCAAAATCGATGAAATTCAAATTCTAAAAGGAAACAGATTTGATAAATATTTTCTGTTCAGTTGGGGCGACAGTTCTATAAGTGGTACACATATGTATGTGCACGTGGGGTTTCAATTAGTATTATTTTACACATTTACGGTGCAAATTTCAAAGCGTGTAAAAATGGATGATAGTGAAATTGAAAGACTTCTTATGGACAGCGATGGTGAGTTATCTAATAAAGATGACAATGAGTACGCATTGCCTCTGGATGAGTATGGAGGGTCTTCACAAGAAGAAGAGCAGTCTGATAAAGATATCAATGATGAAGCCAATTTTTCTAACGCAGCACGAGTACTTTGGCGCAAGCAGAATATGGTTATGGAATATATATATGGAATATGGCCGAACTGGGATTAGGAGCTGGTATCGTCAAGCTTTTATGTCGTACCATAAGTCAAACATGTGTTTTGTATACGGATCGATTTTTTACGAGTCTGAAGTTAGCAGACTATTTAAATAATATGATCAAAGATATATTTTTACCTGGTACAGTAATGAACAACCGATATGGACCAGTCCGGCAAAAGATCAAAATAGGTAAAAACTTAGCTCGAGGCGAATTTGATGAATGGGTCAGAAATAGTGATGTGCCGAGTCGAGTCGACTCGAGTTCTGACTCGAGTATTTTAGAAGTACTCACGTACTCGAGTAAGCAAATTATAGTATTCGCATACACAGACTCGAGTACGGGTCTCGAGTACTTATAATTATCAAACACCGAATCAGGTATTTTTGATATATAAATGGCGGTTTAGCGTTAAAAAAAAATATATATGTATATATATTTACCAAATAAACCACACAACTAAATTAATTTTAATATCGTTATAGGTATTAATTGCCAAAGATGAAAGGAATTTTAAATTCCAAAGGAGCAATTTTGTTGTTTATGAATCTAGTTCTCATGGAATATTGGCATTATAATTGAAGTACTAGTTGAACTTTTAAGGTACTGAAGATTTATTTTTTTTTAACTCATTATTTACTTTGGATATTTTTTTTATGACATACTACTAAGTTCTAGTTCTACTATGATAAATAAAGCAACTGTTATTGAACCCTATATTTATTTAATTTTAATTATTATTTGTAAGTATGTAAGAATTAGATTTCTATGTTTGGATCTACATAAATCGGATATACTATCTTGGAGTTAATAATAATATCATGTTAAATAAAAAGTCGGCATTTCGGTTGGGTGCATGTTCAGCAGTCGAATCTATAACGTATTCGAATACCGAGCTCTCAACTCGAATACTTGATCCGAGTATCTGACTCGAATCCTGACTCGATTCTTTTTTTAATGAGTACCAAAATACTCGAGTACCAAAAATAGCCGACTCGGCACATCACTAGTCAGAAATGATGGAAAAGTGTTTATCCTAAAATGGAAGGATTCAAAGGCAGTTACCATGATATCTACTTGTGTCGGAAGCAATCCTGTAGACAAATGCAACTGCTGGTGTAAAATAGAAACAAGAAAAATTGATGTCAACCAACCAGCAATAGTACGAAACTACAATACCTGCATGGGTGGAAACGATCTGTGCGACAGGCTTATTGCTTACTACAGAAGTGCTATGCGTACTAATAAGTGGACCGTTCGAGTTTTTTCCCACTTCATAGATTTGTGCATCGTTAACTGCTGGATAATGTACATTCGCTGTTGTAAAGATGAAAATGCGGAGCCAAAAAATAGGTTAACCCTTTTGCAGTACAGATTGAATTTATCGGCCGCTTTGATAAAATACGCTGGTGGAAATATCGATCCTATATTTTTGAATCCAAGCAACAGTCGCGCATCAACAAGTTCGAGCTGTTATTTTCCAGAAGAAGACCCTCCAAGAAAAAAACAACGAACAGTTATAGCCCAGCCATCAATGGAAACCCGGTTTGACCATCTACCTAGGAACATATATGGATGATAAATTTGCATCAAAATGCAGACTTCCAGGATGTTCTTCACGTTGACGTACCATTTGCGCAAAATGTAATATTTATCTATGCATTCTAAAAAATAATTGTTTTGAAAAATATCATACTACTTCCTAATTCGATGTTAACCTTTTATAGGTGTTAAGACCTGAGGTACACATATGTGTACCTTCTGAATTCCACTGAAAAAAATAAAATAGCAAAAAAAAATTAATTATTGTTTTTTTTTTGAAATCCAATCAAGCCTGAAAATATCATAAAATCATATCTTTCAAGTTTGTTTATTGCATGGGTCTGAAGAGGATATGGGAGTTGTTTAGAGTAAAATATGAGTTTGTTTGTTGGATATTTAAAACTGTGTCTTACAGTCTTTACACCACTTCGAAACAGAAAGATTTAATCGTTTTTTTATCCCGCGATGCTGTTAAATAAAAAATGTTCATTCATAATGAATAAATCTCCTTTCGAAATGAGCATTTCACCGGAAAAGTGCAGCTATACTAAAACAGCTAAGCGAACAGGCAGATAAACGGAATGTAGCGTAGTAGACTAATTTTAATTTAAAAATTCTATCTATTAATAATGAAACAAGATTTGTAGTACAGAATATGATGACAAATATATAGTAGTTGAATTACGATAAAGCTAAAAGTTGGTTCATAAGGCTGCCTTAATTTAAGCAGAAAGAATATAATTTGTATCCTTTAATTTATGCTGTAGTGAATATTTGGACTACTGTTTTATATTTTGATTTGTTTACCGCGAACGACGTCGGGTGCTCTGCTAGTAAATATATAAAAATTATAACCGATCCAATTGTGTTTAACTCAAAAAAAGTAAATTCCAGTCGACAAAAACCAAAATAAACCTGATATTAAATTACATTATCAGAAAATTCAACAATTTTTATTGAGCTCTAGGCCGTTTTTAAATGAAAAACTATTGTGGACAAGCAACAATAATTTTTATTTTTTTGAAAAAATGGTAGAAGTGATAGCTATTTCGGAAATCACCACATTTCCTCATCAGAGTTCTTTCAGTAGAATTCGAACCGACTATCCCACTGACTCAGCCAGTTGCCTACGCACTGTGCTAAGATCGCCTTGTGAATAATTGTTGTTTTTTCCACTTTTTCATTTTTGTTAAGCCAACACAATCAAGCGCAGCTATTCCGCTGCAATTCCCACTTGATCATGTGGTTTTTGGTTATATTGGATTTTGTTAATAATTATATTTTTAGAATGTTTAACTTTTAGGTGGGCTCTTCCTTAAGTTATTTGCTTTTTTGTTATTTTATGGGCTTATAACAATTATATTCAAAAATTTTTTTGAGCTTAAGGCCGTTTTTAAATGAAAAACTATTGTGGACAAGCAACAATAAAGTTTATTTATTGAAAAAATGGTAGGAGTGATAGCTATTTCGGAAATCACCACATTTCCTCATCAGACTTCTTTCAGTAGGATTCGAACCGACGATCCCACTGACTCAGCCAGTTGCCTTCGCACTGTGCTTAGGTCGCCTTGTGAATTATTGTTGCTTCTTTTCCACTTTTTCATTTTTGTTATGCAAACACAATCAAGCGCAGATATTCCGCCGCAATTCACACTTGATCATTTGGTTGTTGGTTTTTGTTAATAATTCTATTTTTAGAATGTTTAACTTTTAGGTGTGCTCGTCCTTAAGTTATTTGTCTTTTTTGTTATTTTATGGCCTTATAACAATTATATTCAACAATTTTTATTGAGCACTAGGCGGTTTTTAAATGAAAAACTATTGTGGACAAGAAACAAAAATATTTATTTTAAAAAAAATGGTAGAAGTGATAGCTATTTCGGAAATCACCAGATTTCCTCATCAGAGTTCTTCCAGTAGGATTCGAACCGACGATCCCACTGACTCAGCCAGTTGCCTACGCACTGTGCTAAGTTCGCCTTGAGAATTATTGTTGCTTTTTTCCACTTTTTAGTTTTTGTTAAGCCAATACAATCGAGCGCAGCTATCACTTACTTTATCATTCCTCACTGAATACTCGATCTGCTCATAACCTAACCAGATCTTCTACACGGTGACCCAGTGCTTCGGAGGTTGCGATAAGTATATGCACGGCCTTTCTATCACTTACTTTATCATTGTAAGGTGCTGCAGCTAACCGTACCGTCATAACGTTTCTTCGACCCTGTTTTCAAAACATGGTACGTCTGCATATAGCTCTTGTATAGTTTTCCTGTTGCCATCATAAAATGGAGTCTCATTGTCTCTCACATTATTCTCCCAATCCATGATTTCATTGCATGTTATAATTTGTTACAAAAACAATTTATTATTGAATTCCCCATTCCGTTATTGGCCCTTTTTTTTATTATTTTTTTTTCTTTTTCGCATTTCTTCTTTCTCTTTTCGCCCTTTTTTCCTATCCGTATAAAGCCATATCAATACCTGCCATGCAACCTTGATGACCTTTTGGTCTCTGCATTTCCAAAAATAATTTATCTTCCGGTTTTTTGATTTTTTCTAATGCATTTTTAGCAGCAATGTAAAATAAATCATCAAGACTTTCAACGAAGTTTTTGAAAAATCGATTTTTAGCTTCCGATCTTTTGAGAATATTTTTCCAGATGCCGTACAATTTCATTAATTTGTCTACAAATTTGTGGCCCTTGAGAATTGGTATTCGTGCGTTTTGCCAAAATATTTAAGCTGCATCTATTGTTTGTTTTGCACTCTTCCTCGAATCCTTTCTTTTGGCCCGATCAACGAATCGTATATTGTAAAATTAATTGTTTCACTATAATTACTTTCCCTTCTTCAGTTATTCGCAGGGCCGCCAACTATCTGTACCTATAAAAAAATAAAAGTGCCAAAAAGGTGACATTTTTTTAATACCTCCTATTTAGCAATAAAATAAGAACCGCCTTTTCAAAACAAAAGTGAAATGATAAAATAAGATATACCAGTTGGATAACCTTTAGAAATAAAAAATTTTAGTTGACAAAAGAAGTACATGCAAAGGATTTCACAAAAATGTATTGAAATGTTATTTTTTTTTTTGCAAAAGTGCCATTTTGGCACTTTGGGCCAAATTATTTTACGGGTATGCACGATTGCCGCCTCGCCGGTTTCATAAATACTAGCAACAACAATTCATATTAACCTTATTTTTGTCTTTAAATTCAAATGCAAGCGCACGAGAAAAGATACATGTAAACAACTGATTGCCAACGTATTCTACAGTCAGTCAATAAAGTTTAGGTACAGCGAATTTTTTACAATACCGGGAACTATTTTTCAAATATTTTATTTGGGACATTTTTTTGTTGAAGGTGTCGCACATTTTTTCCATATAAAAAAAATATCAAACATTATTTTATATGGAGAAAATGAGCGACACCTTAAACAAAAAAAATTGCTAAAAATCAATGGTAAGTCCTAGCTACCTCAAACTTTCACTTTATTATACTAAAATTGAATGGGCTAAAAAACTGCATACTCAACTTTTTTCTATAGAGCGTAAATAAAAAGTGCAATATTTGGATGCAATTTTGTAGATTTTTCTTCAATTTTGCACAAGCTTTGGAACTTTGATTTTTGGGGTTTTTGTGGTAGAAATAACCATATTTTTATAAAAAATTGGCGAAAAATAAAATATTAAAAAAATAGTTGCCCGTATTGTAAAAAATTCGCTGTACCTAAACTTTATTGACTGACTGTATGTAGCAAGACTCATGCATGAAATCTTGCAATGAACTTATCTGTAGAAGGTCTATTCTGAAGGAAAGCGGAGCAAACGTCGTATGTAAACGGCATTTTAAAGCGAAGTGCCTCCAACCAGGGTTTGAATTGCTGACCACAGTATATACAGTAATAAACCTTTTTGAGTACTCCTCGGGAATAAAATCTGATCAGGGTTGATAATGAGAAGGATCATGAATTTTGTTGATTCAGAGTTGTATACAAAATTATTCTGGTATGAAAGGGAGCAAAAACCGTACTATGGCAGAGTGGCACAAGTCATGACTGTGTAGTAGTGCCCGAAACTAATTGCAAAATTGTAAAAACATTGCAAATTATTGTCTATTATTATGTCAGCCGAAGCAACCAATTTAGAAAAATTTGCTGTTGCTGATGTGATGGGACCTGCGTGTTAACAAAAACTCACCACCGCATGCATGACGTAGACGTTGTCTCTTTCTATCAACAGCAAACTTGATATGTTTCTACGTACTTCTACGCTACGCTACGTACATGTTCGTGGGTAACCGCGCTCTAAGTTAAGGGTAGTTTTAAAGCGGGTTCACCGTTCATCCCGGACAACTTTTTATTTGCCCTCAAAACATTTTTGCCGGAGAAGGTGCTGAAGTACCATTCACCCTTCAGTTCTATTGTCAATTACTTTAATCCTATTGTAGGTTGGTTTTAAAAGTTTAATTAAATCAAGTTAGGGTACTTGCAATTCCTCTTAAACGAAATCTGTATTTCTATTAATTGTTTTTAACTTTTTAGTTCCCATTAGTGGAAGAAAAAAATGAAAAGAATGCTCGACTCGGTCAAAATTTCCCTTAAGGCATTTTAACAACACTGGCAACATTTCAGCTGCCAAAACGTACATTTGTTCATTGAAGCTTGAAAATCAAAACAAAATGAGTGTTTCCGATGATTCTTTGGTGAATTGCTAATTAATTTAAAAATAAATGAGTAAAAAATTATATTCCATGTGTAATATTTGTAGGTTGTGCCTCTACTCTTGGATGAGCGAAGTGAATTGCGCGTCAATTGACAGGAAGAAGTTGTGAACGAACTTTTGGATCCCGTGTTTGCAAGCTCCAGCTCTTCTGAAGACTCGGAAGGCGAAAACGAGGACCACCCCAAGTACAACAATTTTGAAGAGACTCTCGATGCCATGGGTGGGAGCGATTTTAAGATGCGCATGAGACTGAAACGCGGGGCGGTAAAATACCTCGTAAGTAATTTCCAAAAATTTATTGAAATAACTACTTAACCACAAGAGTCCATATTATTTTCAGTGAGGTACTCGTAATCTAACTGCGTTCCTGAACGATCTGGCGGAGGAAGACAACCGGTTACGGCCAAAAAAGTCTCTTTATATGTATATCTGGTACGTGAGTAACACAGTGACCTTTTGACAACTTGGAAATTTGGAGTTTTAATTTCCACTGGTAATGAACACATCCAGTGGCCAGAAGGAGAATTGTACCAGAAAAAACGTATTCCTGGCGTGATTCGTGCCATCGATTACACTCACATTGTAATTAAGGTACCAAAAGTACAAAAGGAAATGTACTTTAATCGGAAAAGAACATACAGCATAGTGCTTTAAGCTGTAGTCGATGCTAACAAAAAGTTCATCGATATAACTTGTGGAGAGCCAGGGTCGCTTCATGATTATAGAGTGCTAAGAAGATCCAAACTCTTTCAAGACGCAGAGGAAATGTTTCGAAATTCATATTTCATCATGAGCGACTCGGCCTATCCGTCAACGAAATGGCTTGGAAATTTAGATGAATCCCAGCGCATGTGTTTTGCATAATATTTGCATCTCTCTTGATGGGTTATGTGATATCGACTAATTAAATGCAGCGATTGCCTTTGCTCAAGAAGGACAACAAGATGAGTCTAATCTGAATGAAATGCTTGACAGAAGGCAAACTCTTTTTTATTATTTAAGACAGCAGCGTATTATTTAAGTAATTCATGATATTTATTATATTTTCAAATAAAAACGTTGAAGAAATATATTTCATTACTTTTCTTAACATCTAGGTACACAAATTTTTATAACGAATGTATGAATGTATATCACATGATAAATTCTTCTTTTTCCTTAAATCGCATAACTAAAAAAAGGTTTTTCATTACCTAACATAATAAATTAATTTTTTCCTTAAAAATAAGTCGAAATATCACAAAATTCATTTCAATATTTAGTTAAAAACTTAAAAATATCACTATACAAATTAAAAAAGTTCATATCAAAATTTCCTTAAATCTAATTAAACACAAAATATAAAATAAAGAACCTCAGAAAAATATATTTACAGAAGTCAGTTCCTATTAACTAATTTTTCGATTTTCCTATTAGCTCAATTTTTCTTTATTCCACCTCGGCCTCCCTTTCCCATTTTTCCTTCGGCATCTCTTTCCACTGCTGGAAAGCTTCGCTTCTGGCTTTCTTCTTCGCTTCAGCCTCCAACTTTTTAACTCCAATTTTGATAGATAATACAGCTCTCGAGCAGAACGCTTCCCACTGGAGCTGAAGAAGAAGCAGCTTCTAGTGGTGGTCTAGTTTCGTCCATCAGCTCCATATATGGAGCAAAACATGGGCTGGTACCTGTTCTGCGGTTGTTGTCCCGCGCCGTTTTATATGCCTGGAGAAGGGTGCGCATTTTCGACTCCAAGCACACCGGAGTCCGCTCTGAATCCTAAAAGTATGATTTATTAATTAAGTTCATTGTTTTTTTTTTGTATATGTAACCTACCGTGATCCCCAAGGACACCATGTCTTCCAAAACATTGGCGTAAGCTACCCTCTTCCTTTTGGAATGCTCAAATTTAGCTTTCCGGGCAAGATAACACCTTAAAAATCCCATTGTCTCCTCACGGGACCATCTTCTTCGCTTCTTATCTTGATATCTAAAATTTAAATAAAGTTTTAATTCTCAATTTAATAAAAAACTCTGCAGAATAATTTTACTTACGCTTGCTACATTTTTTTTATGTATCCATAAAAAAGAAAACGAATTTACAATAGAGCTGTTTTTTCACTTAACAAGACTACGTATTTTTTAACCGACCTGGTTGAACTCGGATAAATAGCCGAGTTTGTGTTGTTGCTTTGCATGCATTTCGTTACTTTACCGAGTGTTTTTTTGTCGCTCGTTTATAAAAAAATGCACCTATTTTAATAAAAGCGAGTTTTTAGTTTTTTTGAACTATAACTTTATATTCATCTTTCTAGTCTTAAGTTCAATTATAACGAATAGAATAACACGCGTAATTAATCTTTGGAATTTTCTTTCGTACTGTCATCAGGTAACTTTAAAATGGAAGTTTAAAGCAATTCCCATTCGTACTGTCATTAGATATGTAATGTAAATTTCTGCATCTTTTGGGCGCACCATTATTACATAGATACACCCCAAGCTAATAAAAGCGAGGTAATAATAAAATAAAAAAACTTTTTAAATATAGCACGCGTTTATAAATGGACTAAAAAGGAGAAAATAATATTTCTCAGTCGCATAGGATTTTTTTTAACTTTTGATTTTGAAATTATAGCAAAAGTCATTATAAACGAATTATGAGATTGAAAAGGAAAAGTGTGGGGCGCATGTAATAGACTTTAATTTATATGAAAAGTAATATATGTGTGTATGTGGGTATATGAATAAGGATCGCTTAAAATCGATCTAAAATTTTTAGGTACTTGCGCTGTAGAAATTTTAGGTCTATGTTATGTAGTTTGACTATTGTCAATTAAATCTTGTGCTTTGTATTGCATGCACTCCCCGTTTTTCGTATTCAATCTCATGAATTATTTATAATGACTTTTGCAAAAATTTCAAGATCAAAAGTTATCAAAACAAATCTATTGGACTGAGAAATATTATTTTCTAATTTTTAATCCATTTATAAAAGCGTGGTATATTAAAAAGTTATTATATTATACTTTTTTAAATAATTTATTTATTCATTTATTGCAATCGCATACAAATTGTCGAAGTTGGGCGACTTTTCTTAAATACGGCCTTGAATTTATATTGTTTATGTACCGGACTTGCAGATTTTTCCAGCAGTGTGGCTAGAAATTCATCAATGTTTATTCAAAATTGATATATACAATCGCCCTTTAGAAAAGAAGTATTTTCCAGGAAATTTTAGGAAAATGGGGGTGGCACCGCCCACTCAACTTGTAGATACATTATGAAAATATTTAGTTTCAGAACAAGTCAACGTGGTTAAATTTAAATAAATAATCAACAAATGTGACAATAACAGAAATTGTTGTGTCTCGCTGTATACATAAATACATCGATACATGTTCAATAAATTTCATTAATTATTAAGTTCCTGTATTGAGTGCTTTCTCGTAGATACTTAAACAAAGCTAAGTAGTTGTGACCATTTAAAATGCTTATGACTTTAGCCAAAGCTAAAACTTTTTCACCAAAAAAATTCATATGTATGTTTTTATAGATGGGGCATATGTAATGTGACCAACCCTACTTCTTTCGGAAGTACAGTACTTATTTTTTAGCTCTTGAACCTCGTACTTCGAAGTACATTCAAATGTAATTCTTTGCCGTATTTTGGACTTCTCCGATCTGCTGGACGATCGTCACATTACCTGGGCGATAAATTCGTTTAAGCCCTTCAAGTCACCGGGGGCCGATGGCATCATACCTGCGCACCTGCAAAGGCTTGGAGGGTAGTCAGTGTTGCGCTCACCCCGAAGGCCAGAAAATACTCTCATGTTTCCCCTAGAGATTTAAGGCCTATCAGTCTGTCATCGCTTTTGCTAAACACGCCAGAGAAACTGTACATAAGAGACGCGATTCCTCGTGACTGTCTTTCAAGAGCTCAACATTCTTATTGTAAGAAAACCTCGGTAGATACCGCCCTGCACACAATGCGAATGTGGTTACAGGAAGCCTTCATGCATAAAGATTATGCATGAGGGGCCTTTCTAGATATCGAGGGGGCCTTCAACAATGCCACTCCAGAAGAAATAGTCAAGTCTATTCATAATCTGGGGGTTGAAACCAACCTAATAAGGCTTATTTACAGCTAACTTCGTGACAGAACTATCGCGGCGGAGTGGGGAGCGCCTGCACTACGAAAGATGGTGTTCTCTCTCTCTCTCTGCTCTGGATTGCGGTTGTAAATGACCTGCTAGAGGAACTGGAAAAAGTGCGCTGTCGGGTGATCGCCTATGTAGATTATGTGGAACTTTTGGTTAAGGGACGATTTCTAGACACCCTCTTTGATCTGGCCCAAGGTTACCTGTACCAGGTAGCTAAGTGGGCGATCAACGGCAAGACAGAACTGGTTTTGTTTGACAAGAAGTACAAGATACCCGTTGTGGCCCTTCCCTCGAGTAGGGGGTTAGTCTGTGGCTCTCAGACAGGGTCAATTGCTTAGGCTTGATCCTGGATAGTAAACCGTCGTGGAAGCCTAACATTGAGGAAGGTAGGGAAGCTATTTATAAAGGATGAGGCCTGTTGACAAAAATAACTAATTAGCTCTATGAAACCAGATTTAATAATAATAATAATAGATTGGCGCTTACACATATGTTAGTGTTTGGCCGAGCTTCTCCTCCGGTTTGTGGCGTGCGCCTTGATGTTGTCACACAAAGCGGAGGGACCTACAGTTTTACGCCGACTCCGAACGGCGATTGTATTTTTATGAGAAGCTGTTTTTCATGGCAGAAATACACTCGGAGGTTTGCCATTGCCTGCCGAGGGACGACCGCTGTTAAGAAAAAACCTTTTTTTTCTATATTTTTTGCGATGTTGCTTTGACCAGGGTTTGAACCCAGGTGCTGCGGAGTGGAAGCGCGCACTGCTTACCACTACACCACAGCGGCCGACAGATTTAAGCCTATCTTTTTTCACGGAGCCCTTGCCTGGTGGAACTCACTAGAAAAGGCTAACCTTGTAAAACAACAGACAGAATAGTCGCAGCATGAACTGCTATCGGGCTCAGGGAAACCGAGTGGTAACACTCTGGGGTTCTTAGGGGATTTGGCTTCGCCCTGAACAGCGCTTCCGAAATAGCTTCCAGAAGCTTCTTTTCTACCTACATTCTCTCAAGAGGTTTCTTCTTCCGAAAACTCTCCACCAAAACTATGTTCAGGCTTTCCGGTGGAAATAGCTGCCATCAAGGAAGTGGTAGACTCACTCCTAAAGGGTGCGATGGTGCTCTCGAAATCGGTAAAATAATATCTCACTTCTCTATTAATCGCTTCGGAGTACTTCTTACTAAGGCTAGGTTATGTGAAATCACAGGAAACTGCGTGGCTGATGACCTGGCGTCGGAAAGGCACCCTGAAAACGTTATGCCCAGATAAGAAGTAGCCGGGGACGCCTCTGTCCTCCTGCGGTACACTCTTGGATGGTTGAGCCTAGTATTAGCTCGGAGAGCGCGTACTTCGTTTTCGCGATATTGAAATGCCTAATAAAATGGACAAAAGAAAGCAATGCTCCTTTTGTGATATAAAAGGGGAAAATAAGACGTTTGTTTGCAACAGCAAGTTATTATAGGGCACTTTAAAACACTTTTTGCAGCGCAAGACACGGTGGCCCATCGTTACCTCTTAAAGGTGCCGAAAAACACGTTACCTCCCAAGGGCTAGTGATGAGGGCTCTAACAGGCCATTGTGCGATTAGTATTCACGCGGTAAGACTAGGAATTTCAACTGATCCTTTTGGTATCAGCAGTCAAGAGGATGGTGAGGTGGAATAACCTCCACACTTCCTTTTAGGCTATCAAACCTTCGGAAGGCAAAGAGGGAAGAATTTTGGCTCGCACTTCTTAACTAACACTGAGCTCTCAGGGATCGAAATTAGTCGCTTTAGAAATTTGGTAATCGGCTCGCGGCGTTTCTCTTAATTGTCCAAGTGTGTCCCTTGCCTAGGGCAACCACTTGAACCTAACCCAACCTCACCTGTACTTCTTTGAGCTATGCAATAGTTGGTCACATTAGGCATATACCAATAAAGTGATAGATACGCTCCACTTCCCCCAAATTACAAACTGGGTAAATTTCCGAAGAAACGTTTTTAAAAGGTCTTGCGGCGAGGTTAAGGAGACCCGCTCTAGCGCGGAAAATCAAACTTGAGATAATGGAGCATGCTGTTAATGAAAAACATATTTTTGTAGATTTTCTAAAGGTCATTTAGAGGTCGCGACCTGTCGATTTAGGTCGGAAAAAACGATTTTGTAGATTTATGAGTTTTTGAATGACTATTTTTGATTCGATTTCAAAGATCGAATATGATCTGAGAAGAGGATATATAATATTTTAAAATGAAATATAATAATCTATTGCCGGACTTGGCTTGTTGGGATTTTTATGGGGTAAAATAAAATTTTTTTTTTTTAATTTTGACCATCGATAATTTCCACAATTTCAGCATATGTACCAGTATCTAAAATTACTTCTATTTTAAAATAAACTGACACCTCTTTTATTGCAATCGCATAAAAGTTGTCGAATTTAGGCGACTTTTCTTAAATACGGCCTTGAATATATATGTGTTTATCAGGGTTGTTGCGAATATTCTCATTGGCATTCGCAACCGCGTTCGCTTTCACATTTTTTACGAGTTAAACTTAGCCAAATATTTTTTTTTCCGAAATAAAAGTAATTTCCTGATAATGAACAAAGAGCTTATCCACATTAAACAAATATGATATCATATGAAAGAGGACTGAAATGTTATTTAACTGTTATTTTCTGTCCCTGGAATATTGTGAAAGTGCACTGATATAACGTATATCTGGCCAGTCAGAGAATAAAGGATTAAAAATGAATTACAAAAACAAAAAACGAAAAACGCTGATGACGTTGCAGGTTCTCCAAACTCAGAAACAACCAAAAGAATGAGAATGAAGAATTCTTTGGAAAACAACGGTGTTTAAAGAACGACCTTGCCATGATAGTAGATTGTGAAGATGAAAGTCAGGAGAATACATCCCAAATTTGCAGCCCCGATGCAATTCTCATAAAGGAATTATTGCACCGCAATGAAAAAAAAAAATAGTATAACTCAAAGTTCTCTCAACTGGTACAGCGTCAATCGAAAAGAATTTACAATTTTGTCAAATTTCAAGTTTTTCAAGTTTATTTAGTGGCGCAGGTTTTACGATACTTTAAGAAACAGGCTGTAACCCGAAAAGGCAACAACATTACTTTTTAATAAAAAGTTTTTATTAAATACAATGTTCAAAATTTTAAATTCAAGTACGAAAAAAAAAATTATTAAAAATTAATAACCTTAACAATTTTTTATTTACCTAACTCACCTAATTCACTCACCTAAATTATTTATTAAAAATACTTGACATCCGCATTCGCATCCGCATACGCGGATGTTAGCTTTTAAATATTCGCATCCGCATTCGCATCCGCGGATGTCTAAAATTCCACATTCGCAACATCCCTGGTGTGTATGCACCTGACTTTAAGATTTTTTGAGCAGTGTGACTAAGGAATTCATTAATATTTATTTAAAACTAGCATACCCGGCGAACTTCGTCCAGCTCAAAATTAATTTTTTTATTCAAACATTTGGTCCAACGTTTTCGCCAGCAGTTCACGTTCACGTTTGGTTTTGTGGACGACACAAGGCATATCCTCCATTGCCGTCTTAAATAACCTCACGAAAGCGTTATACCGGGAAGAAGTCCTTGCGGCTCGATAGTGAATCTTCCTTGAATCTGTATAATATAGTTGGTGGCAATTTCTAAACTGGTGAGTATCATTGATCCACATTCTGCCTTAGAGCCCGTGAAGCCGCAATGGTTCTGATGGTGATTCAACGGGAGTAATTTGATTTTGATCCCTGGTGCCTCCGAATCGACGATTTTTAGCAACAACTCTGCTCCAGCGCCACTAAAAATTATCATTAAAATCGAAAGAATAAGTCTTTTACATACTGACACTCTTCGGCATTTTTTCCCATACGAAAAAAACTATCACGCATTCGTTAAACAGAGAAAATTCGCAACATCATCAGTGAAAAAAATTCTCAAAAATCAACGATAACTTATAGCTATTTAAAACTTGCACTTTATGATACTGCAATTGCAAAATGAACTATATTTCTATAAAGAATTAACAAAAAAATTTATCATGAAAAAGAAAAAAAACACTGTATTCTGGGTGTATATATTTACAGATAGGTAAAAGTTTCAATATGTTTGGAAAGCGCCACGCTCCAAAATTTCTATACCAATTTCCAGGAAACTACCACAAATACTTTCAGAGATATACGGTATGAAAAATTCGATATGTATGGGTGATGCCACGCTCCCTTAATATATCGAAAGTCTGCAGTAGGTGTCCAAAATTTCAAAAAATACATACAGCCGTTCGCGAGATCACCTCTTATAAAAAGAAGGAGCTTCTATTTATATAATTAGTGTAAGTAACACAGGGCAACACCGTTTTTGATGCGGCAAATGTTGAAGCTGTTTTTGAAAGAAAAAGTTGAGCAAAGCGTTGCACATTTTAATTTTACTGTACATAGATTATTTGAAAAGTATGTGCCTAAACGCATGTGTGTTCCTGAAGAACAAACACAGTTATGGTTCACTAAAGAACTGAGAAACTTGAAAAACAGAAAGTCACGTTATTTTAGATTACACAAAAAAACCGGCTTACACTCATACTATGTAAAATACTCACTTTTGCGTCACAAGTTCTTTGAATTAAACAAAAAGTGTTATAAAGATTACTTGTGTAAAATCAAACGACGTATAATATATAACCCCAAATCATTTTATGATTTCGTAAACTCCAAGCGAAATGTACGTGGGTTTCCTTCCGCCATGAAGTATCAAAATACCGTCTCTGGTGATAATCAAACAATTTCTAACATGTTCGCTCAGTTTTTTAAATCCAATTATTCCACTAACTCCCAAGCATACTTTGACTATCCTTTTAAACTAAGTCCAATTAACTCAAGTCCTTAAAGCAGTCTTTTAGTTATGGTCCTGACCAGATCCCCACTTGTTTTCTCAGAAATTGTGCTGATTATCTCTATGAGCCGTTAACAGCCTTATTTAATTTGTCTCTTAAAGAGGGCGTTTTTCCAACTGTATGGAAGGAATCGTTCATAACCCCCTTACATAAAAGCGATAGCAGGTCTTCAGTGGAGAACTACCGGGGCATAGCTAAGCGCTCTGCAATTCCTAAATTATTTGAAGCAATTATAACAAATCGGTTGACGCATTCTATCACTTCAAGCATTTCATACAGTCAACATGGATTTTGCAAGGGCAAATCAACTTCTACAAATTTACTTGAATTAACATCCTATATCTCAAAAGCATTTAGTGAGAGCAAAACTGTTGATGTTATATATACTGATTTCAGTAAAGCATTTGACAAAGTGTGCCACTCGTTGCTCATCTATAAACTTGATCTTCTTGGTCTTCCACCTAATTTTCTACGTTGGATCCCTTCATACCTCTATGATAGATCACAAAGGGTATTGTTTAAAAATACTATCTCTGACGTCATTGATGTTACTTCAGGAGTCCCTCAGGGTAGCCACCTAGGCCCGATTCTGTTCTTGCTTTTTATAAACGATATTTCTACAGATATAAAATTCTCCAAAATTTTAATGTATGCAGATGATGTAAAACTTTATAAATCGTACGTTTCAATTGAAGAAAGGTCTTTGCTACAATCAGACTTAAACAGCATGGCTTACTGGTGTAAAGTAAATCTTATGCCTCTAAATCTTAAGAAATGTAAAGTAATGTGCTTCTCGCGAAGAGCTGTTCTGCCATTTTCTTATATAATAGGTAACCATAACCTGGAACAGGTATAAAATTTTGTGGACCTCGGTATCACAATGGATCCTAAGCTTAATTTTAATCTTCACATTAATGTGACAGTCAACAAGGCTAAAGGTGTACTTGCATTTGTGAAACGATGGTCAAAAGAGTTTAGTGACCCTTATATCACTAAAACCCTGTTTACTAATGTTGTTAGGCCGATTCTGGAATACGGCTCGGTGGTTTGGAATCCAAGGTATCAAATTTACTCAGACAAGATAGAATCAATTCAAAAACAATTCCTACTTTTTGCTTTAAGAAAGTTCCGATGGGATTCTCAATATAGTCTTCCACCTTATACGAGTCGCTTAAAACTTATTAACCTTCCTACACTTGCCAGTCGCAGGGAAATGCTTGGTATAATTTTTATGGTTAAATTACTGACAGGCTCAATTTCAAGTCCGTCTCTTCTGGCTGATGTAAGCTTTAATGTTCCCTCACGCGTATCAAGACACTTTTGTCCCATATTTCTGAAAGCTTGTAAAACCAATTTTGAATTGCACGACCCACTCCGTTGCTTATGCCAGGACTTTAACTCTCATTCCAGCACGTTTGATATATCACATCCGCTTTTCAGCATTAAGAAAGCGATACTCTCCTCTCTCAATAAGTGAATTATTGACATAAATACACAAAATCAGCTGATGAATTTAGTTCTGTAGCTGAACAGTTTTAGATCTCGACACTTAACAAACTCCTGCCCATCTTGACTCGGCACAAAAATTTAAAATATTGGTTCCGTACGTCATGCGGACTGCGCCCCTCGTGCGGATGGGCGGGAATGGAGGGTAAAAACCGTTGGGATTATTATTATTATTATTGATAGGTTTTTTTTTTGTGCTGATTAAGAATCCGTAAGTATAAGGTATCCATCAGCTCCAGATTTTGAGAAAAATGTGGTGAAAATGTCAAAAAATCGCGCTTTTTGCAATATCAGAGACGCTCTAGCAATGAAACAAAAGGTGATAGAACCTTCCACTTAGGCTTAAATTAAAGCTAGAACTACAGACAACCATCCCTGAAAGTACTACTCCTGCTCCTTGCCCTGATGGTCACCTATACTTATTTACTTATTATCGTCCAACAATAAAAAAAAAATACTGGATAATTATGCAATTGATAAAAAGGTGTAAAACTCAGTGTTAGCTGTTCAATAAATGACTATAGGTGACCTTAGGGTCAAGGTGCAGGAATGCTATTTTCAGTGATTGAAGTCAGAAGTCCAAGACTTAATTTAAGCCTAAGTGGAAGGTTCTATCACCTTTTGCTTAACTGCGGTAGGTACTCAAACCTCCCAAAATCAGTTATTCCTGTTCAACAAATGACTATAAGTGACCATCAACCAAGGGTGCAGGAATTTGCAAGTATAGTATTCGAGATCTTTAGCTTTAATCAAATCCTAAGTGGAAGGTTCTACCACATTTGTTTCTTTGCTAGAGCTTCTCAAATATTGAAAAAAAACGCGATTTTTTTATTTTGACCTCGTTTTTCTTAAAATCTGGAGCTGATGGAAACTTTATGCTTACGAATTCGTAATCAGCACACAAAAATTCGGCAAAAATAGCGTTAACATTTGCTTCTTCTGTTTTCCCATTTTTGTTGGCCTGTGTAATAAGTATTGTAAATAGCCATTACACGAATATTTGCGCCGCCGTCAAACACCTTTCGAACTGTACCGATTCTATTCTACGCATATCTATAATACAGGTATCGAATTTAAAGCAAATCGGACCATAAATAAGATTTTTTGGAATAGATCGGTATCTGGTCCACCTATCAGAAAAAATATCCTATGAATTTCACAATTATCCGAAATTTTCCAAGCTTTCGTCGAAAAAATTCAAATTTTTCTCGTTCTTCCGGATTTTTCCAGGTTTTCCACTTAGAATTTCCAATTTTTCCATTCGAATGACATTCCGAAGGAATTGCACACAAAATTCCATACAAAAAAAAATAATTTTCGATTTTTCCAATTTTCTGACTTTCCCGGATGATTCTCAAAATTTTCTTTCGCAAAAACCTTCTCCTGGCAATTACGAACAACTAAAAAAAAATTAGACAAATCGGCCCAATAGTTCTCCATTGATGAATTACTATAAATTTTTCACAGCATTTTTATATATATAGATTGATATATACAATCGCTTTTCAGCAAAGAAGTGGATTTTCAGGAAATTTTAGGAAAATGGCTTAGGCTTCTTAAGCGCCTTATTGAACATTTTTTAAATCGGACAAACCCCCGGGCTCCAACAACGTAACGGTAATTTCAAAAAATTCAAATATAGCTATATTTTAGGGGAAGTAGGTTTTGTCCGATTTCAAAAATATTCAAGAGAGAACTGGAGGAGGCTAAGCGAAATGTGTATACCCAATTTGATCGAGATGGGTCAAATAGTTTTTGAGATACGCATATATCATATAAGTGGGTCAGGAGTCCCTTGACGTAATAAAATCACAGGGAAGCAGCTCATAATGCGATGGGCCTGTACGTGAGGCGGCAGTAGGAAAAACTTCGTGGCCCTAACGATTTTTAATTAATTAATCCCAACGGTTTTTACCCCCCATTCCCGCCCAAACCACACGACGGGCGCAGTCCGCATGACGTACCGAACCTTTTTTTTTTTGGTAGTCGTGGAAACAGGAGTTTGTTAAGTGCCGAGATCTAAAATTATTCAGCTGCTGATCGGATGTGCTAAAGATAGTATTTCAATTATTGAAAGTGGAGATAATAGTTTTGTTTATAGTAAAAATCGTGTGCGATACGTCAAACGTGCTGGAATGACAGTAAAAATCTTGACATAAACCACGATATGATTCGTTTAGTTCAAAATTAGTTTTGCATGGCTCCAAAAATAGAGGTCGAAAGTGTCTTGACACTCGAGAGGGAATAATAAAATTTACTTTACTAAGAAGAGATCCATTGAAGAAGACTGGGCTGAAAGCCGATTAGGTCGAGTTTACGGATGAGTAACGACAGACATACTTTGTCAAAAGCTTTACTGAAATTGGTGTAGATTACGTCGGTATGAGCATTTTCTCTAACAGCATTTGAGACATAAGTTGTAAACTCCAATTATTTAGTGATAATAGATCTTCTTTTAGGAAACCCTTGTTGAGATTGTGAAATTGAAGAAGATATAGAATATGTCAGCTGGTTAACAATTATTGCTTCGAATAATTTGGGGATAGCGGAGAGCTTCGCTATGCCTCGATAGTTTTCTATAGAAGACCTGCTGCCGTTTTTGTGAAGTGGTATTATGAATGATTCCTTCAAAGCTGACGGAAAAACGCCATGTTTTAGTGACAAGTTGAATAGAGTTGTTAGAGGTTCACAGATATTCTCAGCGCAGTTTTTAAGGGAACAGGTCGGAATATGATCAAGTCCAGGCCTAAATGACGCTTTTAAGGTTTTTATATAGTGTAAAACTTCATCGGAAGAAATTACTGGAATAAAAGCTGAGTTAATCGTACAAAGTTCATACGGATAGTCTCCACTCGTAGAGGAGTCTACCCAATAATTCGACCCAAAGAACTGAGCAAACATGTTGGCAATAAGTTGGCTGTCGCTAGACACAGATTGCCATAGTGCATAGCGTACGGAAATCCATGTGCCTTATACCATGTTCTGACCGACAACGAAAACACTTTGAAAACGAGTTTTGGGATTCTGGGCTGAAGGCTGTTCACACCGGATGTTAGTGTTTTCGTTGACAATTCTTACATCCTCTGATAACAGTTTTGATACACAAAAACAAAACCAAAATGCTTTTCCCTCATTTTCTTTTCATAAGCAACCTCTTACTTTCATTCTTATTTTACTTTGGCCAGCCAATTAACAATAAATCCGAAATGGCGTATTAAAGATGATAAAATATGACTTCCACTTCGATGAGTAATCGGAAAAGGCTAGTGAAGACACCGATTGCAGTGAGTGAATCGTGAGTTTCCAAGTAGTTTTCAGCGAAAACTGGTTTTCGTTTGACAGATTTTACATGGAAGAAAACAAAAGTTTAAGGTCGAAAACCAGTTTTAGCAACGAAAACATGTTACCGATGTCGGTCAGAACATGGTATTACCCTTTGAATTTACGAAACCATAAAATGATGTAGGATTGTTAATTAAATTCTTTTTAATTTTACATAAATATGACATAACATTTCTTATTTAATGCCAAGTAGCTATGCCTGCAAAACCGAGTACTTTGTGTAATCACTCTGTAAGCCCGTTCTTTTATACAGTTTGAAAGAATGTGACTTTTTATTTTTCAAATTTTAAGCTCTTTAGTGAACCATAATTGTGTTGGTTCTTCATGAACAATATTATGCTTTGGTATATACTTTCGAAACAAATGGAAAACAATATCATTAAAGTGTTCAACGCTACGCCCGACGTAATCTCTATATATTGGCCAAGATAACTTTGAAAGTTCTTTGTTAATTTTTCTGAAATTAGCTTTCGCTAAAACATATCTAGTACTGGAACTATACAACTTATTATTATGTATTTCATTTATGACTTCGTAGCTTAACTCAGGAGCGGGATGGTATGCATCCAAAGTAACTGAGGACGCAAATGACGTCCTAACAAATCACGGCACCGTGTTAAATTTCGCGCGATAATCGCTCGTCTTGAATTCGGGTACTCGGACAAACGTCCGATACATATTATTGAGCAGGATTTAAGCGTGCTTCGGCAAGGCGCAATGTAGAATACTACAACCTGGTCAATAAAAAATTTACCCAATTAATAAATAAAATCATTATGACGCATGGAAATAGTGCGGACATAACAAGAGAGCTAAATAAAAAGAATAGGGTTCACGCCCTTAGAATATTCATTACAGAATTAAATGAACCATTGAGAAATATAATATTCTCATTAAACCCTCAGGACTTACCTGTTGCTTTAGCTAAAGCTCAGCAATGCGAATCGAATAATTAAAGAGCTCGGTTTGCTCAAAGTTTTGCTGATGAAAAAATCAAAGCAAAATCAATTTAATAAAGTTTTCAAGGCATACGC
>NW_023458555.1:115480331-115487354 GCF_013731165.1 Rhagoletis pomonella
TAAAGAAATTACCAAACAAATTAAAAATAAGGAACAAAAAGTTTCCATAAAACCAGCCAACGCAAAAATTGGCACTAAGGAACATAAAGCTTACATAAACAAGCCGATAAAATATTGGCATTAAGGAACATAAAGTTTCCTATAAAAAAATTAAGAAACATAAAGATTCCGATTAAAAAATTTAGGAACATAAAGTTTCCATAAAATCTAACGATAAAAAAATTGGCATTGAGGAACGTAAAGATTCCATAAAGCCAGCTCAAGATTTTACTGGCAATATACTATTAAAAAAATATTTTGCTTTAGGACATGAAGATCCTTTAGTGCCAGCCGACGAGTTTACCGGCAATATAGATAACTGTTCAATACTGAGCGAAAGGGGTTCAGAAATAACGAATTACAATCATGAATATGAAAATGACGAATTGCCAAAGTTAAAAGAATACAAAAAGTATAAAATCGGTGAATTACATACCGAAATTGATACAAGTTTTCCATTCCACCCAGGCGAAATTGTATATAAAAATTGTAGGGGTAGGAAATAAGCTCACAGCTAGATATAGTAGGCAACAAGTAAAGGAATGGATAGATATTAATAATAGGAATAAAATTGTACATGAGAGTAATACAAAATCACAATTTTTTAAACACATATGTACAGACACGAATTTAACATATTTTGAAAATATCATAGAACAGGAAAAACAACATTTTTATAACAATGTTCGTTATGACGAAAATAATAACAATCAATTAGAAATCAGAAATTCACAAACTGAGTCAGAAATTTTAGTAATTGAAACATTATTAGCACAACTAAAACAAAAACCTATCAAACGAAAGAGAGGTATTAATGAATTAGGAACACTTTGGAAATGGATATTAGGTACCCCAGACCATGCCGATTTTATAAGAATTAATGACGAATTAGACGAGCTAGTTTAAGATAATAATAAACAGTTTACAGCAAATTCAGAAATGTTTAAAATTATAACAGAATTAACTGAAACAGTACAGCATATTAAAGGAGATTCAATAGCTAAAACATTAAGACGGAAAAGAAATCAATATATTATACATCAACTACAAAACATGATAAATACAATAACATTTGGTAAAGCAGGAATTTTAAACCGAACTATTTTGCACTTTGACGAATTAAAAAACATAAAATATTACCAGCACGGTACAATGACCATTACAGACCTAATGGATATTTTAAAATTAAAAAAAAAAATGATATAATTGATGTATAAGCAAAAGGCAAGGCTTAATGTTAGAAAAAGTTTGTTTGAACCTTACTCAATAAGCTATACCAGTGATTCCAAAGTGGTCCAGGTGGACCCCCAGGGATCCACGGCAGACTCGACGGACTCTACGTTGGTGTGAAAAAAATATGGGTATCCATGAGTTGTAAGTGGGGGTCCACGAAAATGTATCTGGTTTCGATAGCAAAGAACCAAAATGGTTGCTTGATAGCTTCTTTATTTAACTCTAACTTTTTTGAGTGGTGTCTTTACATACTGCTGCAATTACCGTCACTTTGTGTTTTCATACGTGGGAAAGCCTTAAAGGCCACCTACAGGCTAAGAAGAACCGGATGTTGGTATAACACTGAGTGGGGCGCAGCGGCTGGCGGCAGAGATTTAGCACTTGTGTATTTTCAATGCTACAGGGTAGTACTCCACCATTACCTTTGTTGAAGAGATTCTATAATGTTGAGTTCCCTGAGATTGAATGCTGGTTTACTTCCATAACTTTGATTCACACATTGTCGAATCTTCACTGATGGCTCCAAACCTGACTCTGGGTCACGATCTGCTTCACTTTTCTGTTGGGGAATATGCTTCGGTCTTCCAGGCTGAGGTAATTGCAATCCTCAAAGCTATGGACTTCATGGTGGAACATAGGTGGAGGTGAAGGAGTTCACGTATCCGCAGCGACACAAGCTGCCCTTAAGGCATTATCCAGCTCTCTATTTAAGTACTGCCAATGTAAGTCTCGACTAAATTATGGTGGTAAACATAACGAGCTTGCTTTACTCTGGTTGACAGGTCACTCAGAGGTACCTGGTAATGAGAAATCTGACCATTTGGCCAGAATTGGCTCAGACCAGGCATTCCTGGGTCTGCAACTAGCTTTAGCACACCCACTTCGCTCAGAAATGACTGGGAGGAATGGAGGGGATGCAGGTGGGAAAAACTCATATTGCCTTCAAACTCAGAAGGTCTATCTAGGTTTTTGCTCTCACTGAGCAGACAACACTGAAGACAACTTGTTGGACACTTTACGCGGCACAAATACCTGACTGTAATAGGTGTAAATGACGACTACATTTGCTCATCCTGCCTTGAAGAGGATGAGACGGTGGAACACTTTTTGTGCTTATTGCTTGCTTGGTTTGATGGATTTATGAGCGCTATTTTTAAAAGCGGCAAGTGAAAGAAAATATTTTAGTTTTATTTTGGCCACTCCGAATTTAGTTTTTTAATTCACCCGCGATGCCAATTTAAAAAGTTAGATCTAATCTTCTCATTACTCATCTGAGTGAATTTTTTTACGAGCTTTGGAAATAGTTAGAAATGTATCAGCAGGGGGTCCACCGAAATCAATAAATTTTTGAAAGGGGTCTACAAGAAAAAAAAGTTTTGGAACCTCTGATCTATACAAACGAAAAGAAAAAGAAATTCAATTTTCACATACTGCAAAGCAATAAAGTCAAAAAGGCGAGAGAATTAAAAACAGCACTTTTCTAGTAGTAACTTATTTCGTTTTGCTTACGCATCAAGCACGACAGTACTTCACTAAGCCGAAAGATTAGAGTCGTTGTTAGCAGAGCCGTTGGAAGTTATTGGTTTATCGCCAGGTTGAATGGCTGTGCCTCAACACGCAGCTGTATCGCTGCTGCTTTAACCAATCCTATCTTCCGTTAATAGCCAAGGGTCCAAGTTAAGTAGAAAACAAATTTTACGTATTGGCCGCTGTAAAATTTTTCCTTGCATTTCAAAGTGACTACGCGTGCTAGTCCATCAGGCCCTGTATGTATCTGAGCTATGCGCGCTAGAGAACACTTTCCGGGCGGACATCTGTCGTCATACAATAAAACTAGGACACCAATTTTGGCATTGGTACGAGTTGTGGCCCATTTTGGACGACTTTGAAGTCGAATGAGATACTCTGAAAACCAGCGACGCTAAAAGTGTTGTTTTAAGCGTTCAATCATACGCCACCGACTTAGTCCAGTATTAGCGAAACCTCGTCTTCATTGAAGGGACAAAAAGGGCGCGAATTAACTCAGGCTTCTATTTCATATAAAAGTTGGTCAACTCTTCGACATGATCTTGAACAACACGCCTAAGGTGAAACTTAATGGATTTTGACCCAGCTTCCCATAAGCCACCGAAGTGTTGGGAAGCTCGCGCCAACGAAGTCTGTCCCCCAATCTGAATATAGTTGCGTACATTTTCCTCTACGGGAAAGAAGCGCCGATAGGCTGCGATGAAGGCTTCAATGGGTAAACTTGATACGGGCTCCAAGTGGACTGCTTTGGCCACCATGCACAAGAATACGCAAATATACCCTACGAAATTTTAGCATTTCGAAGAGCCGACTGGCGGACGTCAACTGGACCAACACAGTCGAACCCGCTATGAAAGAATGATCGCACCGGAGTCAGTCGAACAGCTGGAATATTAAAGCATACCAAACAACGTTTCAATACAGTTTCCGCAATTCTGCGCGCATTTGGTATGCAATAATTTCGCCTAATGAAAGTAATCAGTAATTGTATGCCACCATCTAGAGTTCTTATATGTGCATCTGCAAATAAAATTAGAGTTACAGGATTTTTCTTATATAATAATATAGGATGTTTCATATTTTCGGGTATGTCAGCAAGTTGTAGTCTTCCTCCTACGCGTAGAAATTCTTCACCCCAAACGAATGGGTTCAGCTTCTTGATCGGAGTGCTCTTACGTAGCTCTCCTGCGTGTAACAATTGCTTGATTTTGTCATGATATTCGTAGCGTTGAGACAGATATAGCAAACGATTGAACGCTGATTTCAACCCTGCGGCTGTTAGGCTTCCAAAGCGCCGCGTTTGAGTAGTTGCATTGTAACAAAAACGAAAAATATGTGCTGTCACAGAAATTGTTTTACCTAAATTCAAAATTTTTTACAAAATTTGCGGATATCTTGCCGAGGTTATATGTAAGAGGTTGATCACATTTCGTTTTTCAAGAGTGGTGTCCTTTCCACAATCAATATCATTTGGCCATGCACTCTCGTTTTGAAGGAGCTACGCAGGGCCGGGCCACTACAGAGAATGAAATGATAGATTGTCTGGTAGAACGCCTTTCGTTGTACAATCAGCTGGGTTGTGTAGTGTAGGGACATATCGCCACTGGCTGACGTTTGTAAGACGCTGAATCTCGGCTACGCGAGTTCCTGCAAACACGGTCTAACGAATCGGATCAGCTCTAATCCACGCTAGTACCATCGTACTATCACTCCATAAGACAATATCTTCCGCAGACCATTGCAAGGAATTCACTACTTTATCTACCAGCTTAGCAGCTTGCAATGCATCGCAAAAGCCATGTAAACAGCAACGCTTTGATTTTAATGTGCCTAAAAACCTACTAATTTTAATATTTTCTAAACAATGAATCGCGTTGCGATATTCACGCCATTCGCGTTGTACGCAACTGGGTAATTCATCATCCCAACTAATACCAAGACACCACAACTTTTGAAACATAATTTTAGCTATTATGCTTGTCGGTGCTAACCATCCAAGAGGGTCAAATAATTTTGACGCGTCGGAGAGTAAACTTCATTTTGTAGCGTCATCAGACATCGGGAAGAAACTAACGAATGAAAAGCAGTCGCTCACTGGATGCCATTGTAATCCTAAAGCTTTAATAAAATCTCCATCATTAATTGATACTGCACTAGAAAATTCCTTTATTTCTTCAGGAATCGAACGAAGTAGGTCAGCGAAATTTGAAGACAATTTCCACAAACTAAATCCCCCAGCCTTTCGTAGAGCGCACAACTCTTATTGCAGATGCAATGCCTCGGATGGACTATCTTTCCCTGTTATAACGTCTTCAACATAAATATCACGTAAAAGCACTTCTGAGGCCAGTGGGTAGGTATCAGACTCATCTCTAGCAAGCTGGTGTAGTGTCCTGATACAGAGAAAAGGCGCGGAAATGGTGCCATAGGTCACAGTTTTTAGTTTATAGATTTTTATAGGATCCTTTGGAGATTCTCTCCAGGAATATTTTGAAAACGTTGGTGAGCAGGGTTTACAACGATTTGTCTGAACATTTTCTCTATGCCAGAATACATAGCTACTTTATGCATGCGCCAACGAAGTATTATTTGGTATAAATCGCAATGTAATCCCGGTCCTGCCGCCAGTTCCTCATTAAGTGAGCGATTATTTTGGTACTTGCTCGAACCGTCAAGTACAACGCGCAACTTTGTCGTTGTACTACTAGGCTTTTCTACGCGATGGGTGGCAAAATGTATGAGAGTGGTGTAACCTTTTTGGGGTATTCTCCAACCAACTCCATTTGGCCTAACTCTTCATATTCTTTCATAAATTTTGAGTAAGGAATATGTAGGTTTGGCTTTCTGACGAACACCTGTTTCGTATTTTTTAATCTACTTAGAGCACCTAAGTGAGTGTTGTTAAATTTGGGTAATGGTTTTCCATGAAGCTCGACCCGAAGGGGAAGCGATACAATATACCGGCCCGTGTTATCCCTTAAGTGTGTAGAAATGAAGTTTTGTTCAGTGGTTCAGCAGATTGCGGTCTTGTCTTTGACAATTCCTCCTGCTCCAAAAGTGCTTAAGCTGATCATCGATATGGCAATGAAGCGTATGAATTGTTTTGAGGTCTACGGATGTTGACATTGGCCCAGAATAACCCATCCAAAATGAGTATCTTGGTAAATACGTCTACAATCACTTCTTATTTGAGCGTCTTTTTATTAGATAGATGTGTACATCAGCACGCAAATTGAGGTCTATGGAACGTGATATGAAATATTCAGGATCCGCTAGAGTAATATCCACTGAACTAAACTGTGATGGGATAAAACTTCGTTGTGGCAGATATGAACGAAACTTGGGTAGGACATATGCTTTCACATCTAGTGAATAATCGTATTCTGCACGTAAATGCAGTTTAAGATGCGCTAATCTCTTAACAGATTTTTCTGGTGCGTGTTTACCACACACTTGTAAGGAAGTGGAACAACATGGAACTTTATATAATTGTATAAACTACTTTGTCACGAATGAGCCTTGAGGGCCCTGATCTAATTAAGCTCGCGAGGATGCAGTACCACAAGGTGTATCGACGTTTAAGATAATAGTTGCGAGTATAACTTCACGTTTGCACTTCAGCAAAGAGAAAGGAGCGGCTACATGGAGTCCTTGAATCAGCTTAAAACGAGGTTGAGAAACTGACTCAGCAGGTTGTGAGTCTGAAATAACTTCATGTAGTAGATTATGATGATTGTGACTACATACGTTGTTCTTATGATGAGAAGTACAGTCGCCTGTCGCATGTCCAGGAGAGAGAAATTTGCGGCATAACGCTTTTACGACCAACGAATTGTTTCCTTTCTGTAGGCGAATAAGCTCTAAATACTCAAAATTTAAATAGACGATGCGGTTTCCTACAAAATATGCAGGCGTTATGGTGCTAGCCCAATGCAGGCATGTTTTGCTTGCTTCGCTGCGAGAAGTGTCAAAAATTATTTGAAATATACTAAAACGTATAAAGGTTGGCCAAATGGCAGCTTTTCTTCACTCACTTTGAGCGCCTCAAAGTTTGAATTAGGCAAATGTTTTATTTGAAAAGGCTTTTGACACAGAGGTATGTTCCTTTCAAAGAGATCACCACATCTCCTCATCAGACTTCTTTTGCTAGACTTCCGCAAGGATCGAACCTGCGAAGTCGATGTTCAAAGTCAGAAGCGTTAACCACTGAGCTATGTACATCCC
>NW_023458555.1:115487364-115487965 GCF_013731165.1 Rhagoletis pomonella
ATTTGTCAATGTTATTGTGGCTTGTTAACATTTTATTTTTAATATTTCTATTGAGCTTTGTACTTCTTCTGACTTTGAACATCGAATTCGCAGGTTCGATTCCTGCTGAAGTCTAGAAAAAAGAAGTCTGATGAGGAGATGTGGTGATCTCCGAAATAGTGCTATAACTTCTACCGCTTAGACTTTGTTGCTTTTTCAATTTTTCCTAATAAACAATCGTGGTACAAAGCTCAATAGAAATATTAAAAATATTATATTCAACAATTTTATTGAAAAACTACTGTGGAAAAACAACAACAATTTATAAAAATGATATAAGTGATAGCTATTTCAGAGATGACTACATCTCCTCATCAGACTTCTTCAGTGCGATTCGATCCAACGATCTCAGCTGACTCAGCCAGTTGCCTACGCACTGTGTTAAGTTCGCCTTATAAACTGTTGTTGTTTTTTCCACTTTTTTTATGTGAGCCAACTACAATGAACCGAAAAAGTGGAAAAGGCAACAACAGTTTATAAGGTGAATAACAAAAACAAATGAGATAAAAATATTAAAAAAAAAACGAGAAAACATAACTTAAATGTTGATTATTTCGTAGGA
>NW_023458555.1:115488365-115511565 GCF_013731165.1 Rhagoletis pomonella
AAGCAAATAAGCAAATGGATGTATAGAATTGACAACAACAACCACGCTGTCGAGTTTAAATAGCGGCAAATCAGCTGTACTTGATAGTAGTTGGTTGAATAAGGAAAATGAATTAGCAACAAGAGTTTACGGGATGTACATAGCTCAGTGGTTAACGCTTCTGACTTTGAACATCGACTTCGCAGGTTCGATCCCTGCTGAAGTCTAGAAAAAGAAGTCTGATGAGGAGATGTGGTGATCTCCGAAATAGTGCTATAACTTCTACCGCTTAGACTTTGTTGCTTTTTCAATTTTTCCTAATAAACAATCGTGGTACAAAGCTCAATAAAAATATTAAAAAATTTGCTTACTTAGAGCATGTGTGAATCGGTAACAAAGTTCGCGACGAGTAAATTTTTGACAACTATGAGGTGAATAAAATTTCTGCGGTTATCAAAAATTTACTGCTGTCAAAAAATATTTCATTTCACCCAGCAGATTTGCAAAACTGTCTCACCATTGTAAAAATATTATTCAACAGCTTTCCCCATAGAACTTTGCTACCGATTCACACACGCCCATAATTTAAAAAAGACACAGAAAATGCAGGTAATTTGAAATGAAATAAAAATTATTCATTGTTTCCATATTTACATTTAACATATCGTTATCTTATAGTAAAAAGTTGCAAAGCCCACTTTTACAAATTTTACACGAGAGGAAAAACTTCTTCTTCAAGTAAATCGCTTTTTTAAGTTATAGTTTTTTAGTAAATGTAGATATAGATATGTATGTATCATTATTATCATTGCTTTTAAATACAAACATTATTTCGCATTAATTTAAAAATAAATCGGAAATTTTTTGATACATTTTTTAGAGTTTTCTAGGGAATAATTATTAACGTTAAGGGAACAGACATTGACTTTTCAGCGTTCCAAGCCACCATTCGGCCAAGCAAGTTTTTAAAGTAAATCAAAGCAAATTGAAGTCAACAAGGCGCGCAAAGTAAGCCGGCATTGGGCCAGCGCCTTTAGTTTTTCTTCACTTACTTGAGTTTGTTATGTTGAAATTTCGAATTTGACGTTGGGTAATATTTTGTTTTTTGAGCATTGCCAACGTTGAGGGTTTCCAAGGTACGAAAACAGGTTTCCAAAAAACTAGTGAGCTGTTCCAATGTAGGAAGCTCCCTGGAGGATCTAGCTTTTGAGTTGTCGGATGGACTACAAGGGGATCCCAATTAGTGGTAGAAACATTAAGGTTAGCTAACGAAGCAAGGCACTCCTTGGTGGTATCCAAAAGTATTCGAATTGCTAAGTGCGAAGTCACATTGAACTTTGGTATCGCGAACAGTTTTTTTTAACAGTGTATCAACTATCGCACGTTTATTATCGAACCTATCTTCTAATGTATTCCAAGCAAGATCATAGTTTGCTTCTGTTGCGAAAATGTGTTTGATAAGACGTGCAGCATCTCCAGTGACGCAATGTTTTAGGTAATACATTTTCTGAATTTTACTAAGTGTATTGTTATTGTGCACAAAAGAAGTATATAAATCACGAAACGAAAACTATTCTAAGAAGTCACCTGAAGAGTAAACTGAACTGAAATTTTCAGTAATTTGGCGTCACTGGAAAATGTGTCGTTTCGATGTGAATTTTGTGACTATTTGAGGTGGTTTTTACTAAAAAAAGTATATAAACTCATCACCCTTACATATGCCTGTGACAGCGTTTCCGGGCGCAGCCCGTGTGCCTTTCCTTAAGCCTCGTCAGCTCGCACAGCAGATGCGTGTGATTCGGTAAGTATCTTTACCTGATCCATATTAAGTGAACGGGTAAAATTTGCGAAAGAGAAAGAATACTTTTAGTTGAGATGTTTGTATTCTATTTACGAAGGACAAGAAATTAGACCAAAGGTTCCTGCTCGGGCGCCAAAAAATGTGTTATTAAAAGCTAAGGCTTAAGGTTAGAAAAAGTTTATTTGAACCTTACTCAATCAGCTATACAAACGAAAAGAAAAATAAATTCAATTTTCACATACTGCAAAGCCATGATTCAATAATAGAAAGGTTTTGTAATAAAACAGTCTTCTCGCTTCCACACATAAAATCGGCTCCTTTACTTGTGCAGAATGTTGCTTACTCTACAGTTTCTAATGATATTAGTAGTAAAACCAAAAATTCTTCATACTAAATATTCGTGAGCATCACCTTCGTTTGCGTAATTTTCTAGAACAAATGTAGAATACCGTTTTGTTATAAAATAACCAAAATTACAGATTGATAGAACTTTTCCCTCTGATTTGAACGATACCAAATTTATTCGGCGCAGGTAATAAATAAAGAAGATATTAGAGGTTTATTTGCTTTATTTATTTGTATTTTTTATTATCACTAAATTGTTGAAACCCAAAAGTAGATAATGACAAAATATGTAATATCGAATTAAAGGTAATAACTAGTACTTTCTAAATAATATTAATTTCTTTACCATTAATTATTCAGTTTTTTCAAAAAAGGTTATTTCATGAAAAAATAACATTTCGATGGCTGAGTGGAAGATCGACCTATCTCGGTAGCCAGTTCGAAAAGGCCCTATCTCAGAAAATTTTTCAACAACGCTTTATCTCAGAAAACTTTTCAAGAACGCCCTACTTCAGAATTTTATTGGAAAACACCCTACCTGAGAACTGGGTTGAATAGCGCCCTATCTCAGCTGCCGATCCAAAAACGCCCTATCTCAGCTTATTTTCAATGTATTTTCGTTTGAGATAGGGCGTTTTTGAACCGAGTTCTGAGATAGGGCGTTCTTCAACAAAATTCTGAGATAGAGTGTTTTTCAATAAAATTCTGAAATAGATTGTTTTTCAATAAAATTCTGAAGTAGGGCGTTCTTGAAAAGTTTTCTGAGATAAGGCGTTTTCGAACTGGCTGCCGAGATAGGTCGATCTTGCACTCAGCCATCGATTTGTGCATCAGCTGAAAGACAAATCAATTATCTTGGTGGTGACGTCATTAATTTTTTAATCGGTTATATAGTTCATAAGATATAATATTTAAAAAATCTAAAAACTGAAATTTAACTTTCTAGAACGTCTTCATTTTTCACTTGCGCCAAATAATTTTGGCATGGTTGAAATGAGCATAAAAAGTTCTATTGATCTGCATTTTTCGTTTTTTCATAGCTAAACGGTCGGTATTCTAGATTTCTTCCAGCAAATGACGAATAACTGAAATCAAAAATGCATATTTTTATGTATTGTTTAGTATTTCTATTATAACACCAAATATATTGCAAATTCGCATAGAATTAATAATACACCTTTACTTCTAATTGTATACTTTGCGTACTTTTTGTAGTACCTTTCTACTACCGTTTTCGCTAAAGGCGATCACATTCTTCCCCTTTCTCCTACTTCCAAAATACAAATCTAGATAAAGGAGTGTCAAATTTTAGCTGTCACAAATTACACAACCTTGTATTATTGAATCATGCTTCAAAGCTATAAAGTTAAAAAGGCGAGAGAATTAAAAACAGCACTTCTCTAGTATATAGTTACTTATTACGTTTTGCTTACGCCTCGTTCTTACAACAGGACTGCATTTACAGTAAGGTGGGTTACAAACATTATAAATGCTACAATTGTATAAGTATGTTGAATATGTTTATCACGAACAATTGCACTTTATATAAAATATCCAAAAATTGAGTGAACTTGTAAATATTACGAAGTTAGAGCTATTACATAACTAGATGGTAAGCTTATTATTGATAAAAATATAACAAAATGTAATGATTAATTTTTTTTTGTACAAAATTGTAAACCAGAAATTATAAGTACATACATATTGAAAATTGAACAAAAAAAGTCATGGTTTTCAGAAATTTTAAATAGAAAACAAGGAAAATGTAAGAAAATAAGAGGAAGGAATTTCCTAATTGAAATAATAAAACCAGGAGCAATATTGCTTTGAGGAAAAAATATTGTAGAAAATCAAAATTTATAAGGAACATATGTATTTAGTAACATTTGAAAATAATACTGTAATAAATAATAAAACCTATGATACAAAAAAGAAGGTAGTTTCATTACTGCTATTTTTTGATTATAAAGCAGATTTTGGACATTTCTCCAAATGTAAACATTAAGCATAGCTTTGCCACATTGGAATTTTTTGGGAAGGGAGATTTTTTTTTTTTTAATATTTGGGATTCAATACAAGAGTAAAAAAGGTAAGTTGATGTGATCGATAATCAAAGTTCAACGTTCTTCTCAAGCGTAAAAATTACTTTTGAAGAATACTGATGTGCAGAGATGAGGAAATAAAATATAATCGAGTTTTTATACAATTATTTATTTTAAACCAAATAAAATAATTTACATGTGTAACATGTAATAAAACATTAACATATTTTGTAATTTTCTTAATTTCTTTGCTGAAGCTTTGCATCCGTCCCCTTGCAGATATATGTATTTCGTACTTTTGCTCTCAGGAAATAAGCAGCTAAATTTTTGGTTTCTGGTATATATATTTTTCGGTATAGAACAATCCTAGGGGGTGAGAGTATTAATATTCTGACTTTACTTTTTTACCACCCTAATGTAATATTTTTAAATATTTTTTCGTCATATTTTAGTTTTTTATACAAAACTAGCGGACCCCCTGCCTGCTTCGCTAGGCATATCAAAATTAGAAATGAATAATGAACACTCGATTTAAATTCACTCTATCTGTATTTATTCTTTTTTTACAATATCAAATTAATGTTAATTTTAAACTTAAACTAACGCAAAGCCTTTTCGTAAACTACATTTTTTGTTTTGCCCTGAGTTGTGGTATAAATAACTGATGGCTTTCCTACACGTGAACATGATACATATAATTGTCCGTGGGAGAAGCATGGATATTCTAAGTCAATTCCGCATAATTCCTTGTGCTTTGTTTATTGTCATTGCAAATGCAAGACGTATTGGAAATTGCAATCTTTTGAAGTCAAAAGCTAAATCTGGTGGAATCAGTGGAATACGCGGAATCAATACGTCTTCACCTTTGAATTTTCCTTTCGTTCGTGTTCACCGATCGGTCTTCTGTCAGCTCTAATCACAATTTTATGATCATCAGATTGCATTTGATCAAGTGCTGTCTTAAACGTAGTAACCAATTCGTTATGTTCATGAAATATTGCTTGCAATTCTTCAGTTATCAATCTTCTGGCACTTTTAAAAAATGCACAACGTGTATCGACTTCATTTTGATTATTGCCAAGGAAATAAATTTGCAAAAATTGATAGTTAGCATCTGGGAATGGCAGCAAGGAACCGATTTTGTGGTAAATTTGCCCTTGTATCTGCAATGTAGAGCCAAAATATTCAGATGATAGATTGTCTATTTCAAAATTTTCATTTGAAATGCTTGATGCCGAAATTACCTTGAAGGTCGGCATAAAATTATCTCATATTATATTCGTCGCACCAAAAGACGTCATTTGAAAACATGAATTGTACATTTGAATGTGATCCAAAAAATGATTTGATTGAGGTGTTGAGCCAGAAAGCAGTGAAGCTAATGGTTCTGGTGGATATTGTAATTCTGGTAGTCGTACTTTCCCAGAAGTACAACACATTCCAGGAGGTTCAGTTTTAAATTTCACTGCATTACAATATTGACATATTTTGTCCATTGCGCCAATAACCACAAATTTATGCAAACTCAAGTAGCACAAAAGTCAAAAATACACCAAAATATTTTGTGTATTTTTTACATCGGCGTGATATACATTTTCAATATAAAAAATATACTATTTCTAAGCGCAGTTTTTGAACAGTTTATTTCGATTCAGTGTAAAAGTTATACCGCTTTTTCGTGCATTATTTACACCTACCGTCAATTTTTTTTTACTGATTTTCGGCATATATATTATACCAGTGGTATACAAGTTTTCTTGTTTCTGAAACATAATATAAACTCCGTTGGTGTAAAATACGTATTGGTATTGGCTCAAATCATACACAATAATGGTATAGAATTTACATCATATTCTAGCATAAATATATTTTCATGAGTGTGAAGAGTACAAAAGGATTCGAGGAATAAAATTTACTACTAATCAAATTTAAAATTAACTCAGACATAAAATTTACACCGAAGCTCCTTTTTAATCTGCGCGACTTGGAATTCTTTTTATAAATCTCAGCATTCCTTTTCGTAATATGCAGGCAAGAAAATCGCGAATATATATGAATGTGAGTTCCTAATTTAAAAACGGGTTACATTCTGTCGAGTGAATTTCGAAACTACCCCCTCTAAAACTCGACCGCCTCAAAATTTATAAGGATTTGAAGATTTTGAAATAAATCTGGAAAAACGTATATTTTGAAAGCAATGAATTTTTCGCCATTATAAAATTTTTAAGAGATGCGCTCTTTAAAAAAGGTTCGAAAATACACATAAAGTGGCATAGTTGAGCCGATGTACATAATGAAATTGAAAAACGTCTGTTCAATTAGAGTCACTGACGAGCCTTCGTCCAAAAACGCATACGTGTCGACAGAGGAACCATTACAATAAACTCTGATCGGAAAAATTCTGAAGCGCGACCCGACCGACTATGAGCATTCACAATTTCACTTCGTTCAAGTGATAAATTTATGTTTTTGTGTAGCAATGGGTGGTGCTTTGCTGTACAGCCATTAATACCGCACTGTTTATTGGAAAAGCACTTACGCCGATGAAGATTTAGGCACTGGCGGCACAATTTGCTTTTCTTCACCAAACTCCACTTGTCGTCTAAATTCAGTGACTGGAACTCACCACAAGTTTGTATTTTGTGAGTTTCGCTCTTACACGCAAAACAAGTTGGCTCTACAGTGTCAATTTGTTGATGCGTGTTTACCAACGCACTTTTCTTACACATCACAGTTGACACGACTTGACTGGCTGCAGCAGCTATGGCATATATCCAGTCGCTGAACGCTTTCACTATAGGGACTCTAACATCTTTCGGGTGCATAGCCCAATTAAGTTTATGGCTATTTGGCAATCTATCCACCAAAGTTTTCACGAGCAAAGGGTTATTTAATTCGGCATATTACACGCCTCCATCGTAGAGCAAATATTTGGGATAGTTAAAGCGTATTCGATAATACCATCTAGCTTGTCTTTTAAAGGCGGAATTTTTGTTGCTTTCTCTATCATGCTGTCAAGTATATGCTCTGGTCGACCGAAACACATTTCCAAAGTTTGAATTATTTCACCGACCATCGATGGAATTAGTAATTTGCTTTTCACCAGTTCCTTAGCGCGACCACGGAGACACGATTGTAGACGCATTAAGTTTTCACCGTCACTGTAACCAGCCAACTCTGTGCTATTCCTGTAGTTGCTGATGAAAAGCGGCCAGTCTTCTGGGTTGCCGTCGAATTTTGGTAGTTCTTTAGGTATTGCCTGTCTGGCAGCAATCTGTGCGGCTGTTGGCTGAAGCGAGGAAAAGGTATTGGAAATGGAACACGAAAGTTGTGCTGGATCACCTTGAGAAAGAATCCTGTATTTTCTTTCCAAATACTGGCATTGGAGCTCTTTTTCTTCTTCCAACATTTGCAGCTGCAACTGTGTTTGAGAGGACAAGTTGCATTCAGACGAGTTCGGTGCACTTGTTTTATCAAATTGACGTTGCGCATATTCGTTGTTTTGCGTGTCGGCTGGTAGAGCCGCTTTTGGTGGTACTGCCGTCTTTTGATACATTTTTGCAGCATTCGTTGCATTGCTAGGGCCATGATTATTCAACCATAGTTGAGATGCTTTTTTGTATGCACCTTTGTCATGGCTGGCTTCCTTTGGATTCGTTGGTGGTGGTGACTTGCGTTCCGGCGGAGAAATCAGCGGTTGTGTTAACAGGCGGCAATAGCTGCGTAGCTTTCGGCATGTTGGTTGGTGCCGTGGGTGGTTCATGACAATATGAACAACTGCAGCTTACGTTAGCGACGTTAGCGTCTACCGCGACACACTCGAAATGGTACCACTTATCGCAGGAGTCACATTGCACCATATGATCGGTGTCTTTTGATTCGCATTTGTTGCAGTTAAAATCTGTTTCCGACATTATTTTGTCCAAATTTGAAACACGATAAATTTTGCTTTAGTGGAACGCGATTTATCAATTTCTTCACCACGACGAATGTCTTCAATTTACTCGATAGAGCGTGAATATTGTTTTAAAGAATTGTGGCTTAAATCAAACACGAAAACTTTTAAGAGCGATCGATTTATTTCTAAACAATATGTTTTCTTGCTTCTTGACAAAACCGACTGCAACTAATTTCTAGTTTGCAATGCCCTTTTAAGCGTAATAGTGTCACCAGATAGCACCGTTATTAGAAAACAATAAATAGTAATAATATGTACATGCATATGTATTCACTGTCCACATAGATCGAGTGTATGTATTCAATTATGTATTGCGAAAGCGAAAATATAATAGAAGATAATAACTAATATAGATACATAATACAGTGGCGGCGGTAACACTCTTCCTAAACCAGGGGTTCCCAAACTTTATTTACCGCGGCACCCATTGTTGTGCTAAAAAAATTTCGCGGCACCCCTACTCTACAACAAAGTGTAATTGAATTTGACATTTCTCTCATAAGCAGCATCCTATAATGTCAAATTGAAAAAAGTATGCATTTTATTAATATTTTTTGGCTTTATGGTACCTTAAAAGAGAGCCGCACTGAGTTCTCAATCAGACCTTGTTTAATATAAATTGCTTCTAATTATAAATTTTTTAAAGTAAACTTGAAATTAAAAGTAATTTTAAAATGGTATTTTTCATAAAAAATAAAGTAGCTTTAAAAAAGGTTTATAAACTGAAATATGTACGAAAACGTCAATTTATAAAGCTCTTCAAACCTACTTTATTTTTTATGAATAAGGCCATAACATTATAATGTGTACACTCCTGTTAAAATGGGTATTTTTTTTTATGAACTGCATTTTATTTACATACCAAAATATTGATAAAAGATAAGTACTGTGGCGTTCTGTGGAGTTCTGGTAAATTTATTGTGGTATTTAAAATACTACCATAGTGACAGACATTAATTAGTATTTCAGTGTCATATTCAGTGTTTCCGTGAATCATTTTTAGTGGTAGCCAAATTCCGTTTAAAAAAGGGCCGAAAAGAACTAATTTTGGCTAAAAATTATAGCTAAAATTTTTTACTTACATATATGTATACATATATAAAAGGGCAAATACACGACACAAGCTTGTTGGCACCATTAGGTGATTGTACCATCAGGCTCCAAGCATAAAACATACCAGCTTGCTGGTACAATATCTATTTCTTTACAAATGAGGTCCAAAAAATACCGAAATGATTAGAGCCGAAATCTCAAAAGTTTTTCGCAAACACGGCTTTGACTCATATGGTGCAAGAAAATTTCGGTAAAATACTTAAACGAAATGAGCTAATTTCACCATTCGTGATACTAGCATGCTGGTACAATCATAAAATTTTGAAATCGTTTTTGATGTCGCACCAGCAGCCGGTACAATCACACCACAAGAACATACACGGTCAATCGGCTGGCACCAACACTTGAAGGCGCCAGCATAATGGTATCATCCATGGGCCCTTTAACAGATTTAGGGTATTCACTGTTTACTTTTAAAGTTAAAGGGTGGCATCTTTAACAAGATAACACACTCGAACTATGAGCAACCCTTCACATCTTTCAAATTGCGCCCACCTTATGTTTCTGCTTCACTTTCCATTTTTTCTTAGCGCGAATAATTAGCTGATCAGAGATGCCAGTTTAACACAAAACAAAAACAAGGGACAAAGTCAAGTAACTTAGCCCAAAAGTATTATCTCTAATTGGTATGTGAACCAACAACAAACAAAGTTACCACATGGTAAAATGTTTTAAAGTTACCACGTGGCAAAATTAATACAGTAGATAATATAGAACTGTGAGCACTCTAATTAAGCATATTTGGGGCTGTAAACTCATCTATTTTAAAGTATGTATAACTAAATCCTTAATAGATAAGTTAATGGCCCTTACACTTTTATAGTTTTTATAAAAACGTAAGGAACATACAATACAAATACACACATACATATATATATATATCAGAGTCTTTCTTATGGTGATTTCGTTTCTACCAAAAAATGTTGCCTTTTGATTGCCCCTTTCTCTTTTCGTGTTCGATTCTAAATTAAAGGCAAGAGGTGAGAAAATTGTGTGTTCGTTTCTTAAAATGTCGCACTCTTGTAAGGCAAAAAGGCACATTCTCTGCTCTGTGAAGCTATGTCAGGTGAGATAGTTGCCCTGAAAATTTGATGGTGGTTTAAAACGAAAACAAATGCGTGAGCTAGGCAAGGGGCAAGGGCAAGAAGGCAAACACTTGCCTTTTTACTGGGCTTACTGCAACATCAAACACATTTTGCACCGGGGCAGGGCATCATTTTTAGGAAGAAACGAAATCACCATTAGTTTAAAAATTCCTTTCATACTTAAATGAAAAAAATTAGATCAAATTAAGCATACATATACAAGTTTTTCATGTCAAGTAAGAATAAATTTTCCAAAGGGCTAGGGCCAATTTTAAATTTACGTGGCCAAAAAAAGTACGTGGTAGCTAAATCTAGACACCAAAGGGCTAGCACGGCAACACTGGTAATATCATATGTTTCTGAAGAACAACACATAAACATAAAAGTGCAAAAATATTGGCTTCAGTCGCACGAAAATTTCAATGAGCAGCTAACATCTGTCATTTTTGGGTATGTTCAGTGCGAAATGCCCACTCACAATGAGAATACCACAAAATCACAACCTTAAAAAAGTTGTATTCTTTCTACAAAAAATATAAGGTTGCTCACGTAGTACTTTGAAGAATATTATAATATCTGGTGACAGGCATATGGTATTTCGGAAATGCTGCGAAGAAATACTACATGTCTGTCCCCGGTATAACTTATATTCATAGTTTTGCTTTGAGTAAAAGTGTACTGAAAAGTACTGATTTTTATAGCACAAAAAATTCTAAGGTACTCCTTTCGCGCAAAAAATCCGGCAACCCTATCTGCGTGTGTGGCCGGAATGAGAGAGGAAGTATGTATGAGCACTTACCAGGGATGCCAACTCATACAAAGCCCGTTCTTCCAATTTTAAGAAAAAAAAATCTTAAATTTTCAACGTTATTAACCCAAATGATTTTATTTCATTATTTGAAAAAACTTGAAAAAATAGATGTATACATGAAGATTTTTTCATGTTAGCTGAGCCTACGATCCCTAAAAACATTCGAGAAATGTATACTACTATTTTAGTACTTCTCCTACAATGTTCAGTGCCCTTTTAGTGCAGTTTATTCCCGATACGAAAATGGTTATATACACATACGAACATACATATGTATATAAAACCACTATTTCAAATAAAAAATATATTATGATTGAATTCAAGTGAAAATTTAATCTAATATATTGTTATGAAACTTCGATCACCCTACTAATCCCCTACTTGAAAGTGTTGTTGACACGCCCATGTATTTCAATCTCAACAATAGCAGCTGCTGAGAGACTGGAAGGCTCGCAACGGTTTTGTCCTATGATTAAGCAACAGCAGAACTTTGTGCGGAAGTAGCTGCATATTATTTGTTTTATGTTTTCTTTATAAGCAATGTTCGCAAATAAAATGAGTTTACTTGCAGTTTAGCTGTCAGCCACACCGCCTTTTATTTTAATTAGGCTCGCCAAAAACAAATTCCTCTCGGGAACCAAACCAGTGTAGAATTTTCGCTTCACTGGTGTCAGGTGTGGGGTGATAATATATCACCTATTCGAACAGACTAGAGTTCTAGTCTCGCTATGCCAAATAAATCAAAGGAGTTTAACCAACTCCAACAGCAAATACAAAAGTAGTTACAGAAGCAGTTTTCCGGGTTCACCGAATCGATGAGCGCTCATTTAACTACAGTTCTGCAAACACAGCAGTCTGAACAGCAACGCGAATTACGAGAGTTGAGGAGTAAGTTCAAATCGTTTACCGAAGGCTTCGAAGCGAGATTTTCAACGCTGCAGTCTACTGTCATTCGCTTTTCTGCTGGAATTACATCGATTTTGGAACAATCTTCAATCCTCTTCAGCAGAGCCAATGCAAAATTACGGTCAATCAGCGCCAGCATCATTTACATCATCAACCAATTGTGCTGATGTACGCTTGACTTCAGTGGTTACCTCTCCCATAGCAGCTGCCATGGTTTCGGACTCCGGTATGTGCTCTACACGCATACCTTCAGACCGGGCGAACTCAGGTCGAACGCGCGGCTGTGCTCCGACTGAACAGCAACAGCACATGCTAAATGAACTTAATATTTCAATGCAAGCAAATAATGATTCACATCTTTCTGTCATGCTTTTTGTCAATATGACGTAACCCCTTACGATGGAAAAACGTCGTGGGTCGACTACTCGTGTTTAGTTGAGCATACAGCGAATTTTTATAGTTGGAGTTCAGCTGAAAAGGTTATGGCAGTTATCGCGAATTTACGAGGAGAAGCGTTTAGGCTAATAAGTACACTTCCGATAACATCGCCTCCATCGTGGGAGCAGCTTAATAAACATTTTACGGACAAATTCACGGTGCCGGCACAGGTTAACTACCAAGAATTTAAGCGGCGTATTCAGGGTCCTAAAGAAGGCTTAACGGAGTTTGCAACTGCTTTGGAACTACTAGCTGCAGCTGCTTTTCCAAACTCCCCACCATATTTTGTCACTGAAGCCCTCAAAATCCAATTCATAGATGGACTTCGTGATCCAGATCTAATGCGCTTAGTGGTTGCTGGGCAATCACAGCCTATTAAAGCTGCTCTAATAGCAGCGCTAGAGCTTTCATCCCGATCGGAATCCAGCAGAACTCGACCAATATTCGCTGTCAATCAAGGTCCTCGCAATTATTTATGAAATTTCAGAGATCGGCGGGAAAACGCAAACTAGTCGGCTATGAGGAGCGAAAGTCAACGAAACGAAAACTAATAGCTCCACCTAAAATTATCAATAAAAAGTACCTCCGTCACAGAAGAACGGCTCGACTACACTAATGCGAAAACAACCTTCATCAACACATTGCATTAAAATAATTAATGATGGTCTCGCTGTTCACGCCTCGATAAATAGTTTGCAAACTTCTTTTATTGTCGACACTGGGGCGGCTGTCTCCTTTTTACCATCGCACATCGTCCCTCAGGAGAGCGAAGTTCAGCCAGTGTGTTGTGGACTTCGTGCAGCAGGTGATGTAGAGTTTGTTTCTAAAGGCAAAGTCGAATTGGAATTTGTGCTGGGAAAAACCAACTTTCGCCACTTTTTTTAGTAGTAGATGCACATGCACCCGCGATATTGGGTCTAGACTTCTTGTCGGAGCAGCAAGCAACAGTTAATCTCCGCGATTTTCGGCTGGAACTCAAACGTCACTCAGTACCTCTAGCCAAACCGTCGTCAACTGAGGAAGAAAACGTGGTTTTGAAGACAGAAGTGTGCCTGCCAGCTCGCTCCGACTGTTTTTTTAATGTACCCGACCGTGTAGCTAACCATTTTGAGAATCTGTTAATTACACGAACAGACGAAAGTAAACTACCTGATGGCGTGCTTATTGGTCGCACTTTAGCAAGCTCGAGTCAACTAGGTTGGCCAGTGAGACTAATAAACACGAATTCTTCAACGGTTAAGCTTCCGGCTGAAACAGTGATTGCTAAGGCGTACGAAGTAGAGGTAGTGTCTGCGAACGACAAGGTTGTCGATGGTCTTAAAGCGCAGTTACCCACGGACGTAAAAACGGAAGACGTGTCAGCTGACACGATCTGTATTATGGGATCTGCGTGTTAACAAAAACTCCCCAACGCATGACCGTGACGTAGACGGTGCTTCTCTCTCTTTTTATCGACATCTTGGCAACGTTGAGCGGTTCTCAGTGGTTCTCGACCATGGATATGCAAAGCCGTTACTGGCAGGTTAAAATGCATCCCGCTTCGAAGTCTAAAATTGCTTTCACCTGCGGAGCGGGGCTATGGCAGTTCAATGTGATGCCTTTTGGGCTATGCAACGCCCCGGCGACATGCGAGCGATTCATGGACGGAGTATTCGCTGGACTATCATGGGACACGGCTTTAGTATACCTCGACGACATTATTGTGCATTCGCGCTCAGCGGATGATCATGTTACCGCCCTGCGTGAAGTTTTCGGCCGTTTGCACAACGCAGGTTTGAAGTTAAGTCCAAAAAATGCCATATAGTTAGTCGAACCGGGCTTGAGGTAGATCCTGACAAAACACATAAAGTTGCAAGCTGGCCTGTACCTACCAACAAAACCGAGGTGAAGTCATTTCTCGGTTTATGCTCATATTACAGGAAATTTGTGAAAGGATTTCCCACCATTGCCCGGTCACTCGTACAGCTCACGGAGGTTAGAACACATCTCAATTCGTCGGACAACGCGCAGCAGGCATTTGATGTCCTGAAACAAAATCTTACATCGGCTCCCATCTTGGCGTTTCCAGATGCGAACCTCCCATTTATTTTGGACACTGATGCATCCAACTCAGGTATTGGAGCTATAGTCGAAGCTTAGCCAAGGTCGAACGAAATTATTGCGTTACCCGTAAGGAACTTTTAGCTGTCGTCGTGTCAGTCTCTCATTTCAGGCACTACGTTCTTGGACGAGAGTTCACTCTTCGAACGGATCACGCTTCTCTTCGTTGCCTGTATAACTCCCGTTCGCCTGAGGGACAAGTGGCGCGCTGGCTGGAAAGGCTTCAAGAATACAATTTCACCATACATCATCGAGCTGGCGTCAAGTATAACAACGCAGACGCACTATCGCGCAGACCCTGTGGTGATTGCAGAAAGTGTTCGCGAGCGGAGAAAAATGATGGGCAAAACGTCTTTGCCGTCGGGATCGTATCTGAAAACTTACAACCTGCTCAAAAGGAAAATGCCTGCCTAAATAAAGTGTTCCGATGGGTACAACAAAATACTCGGCCGACCAAGGATGACATCATGGGTGAAGATCCTGAACCGAAATCCTACTGGGCTATCTTCGATCAACTAGATATACGAAACGAAACGAATGCCAGTGCTTCCTAAAATCTGGAGATATTCGGTAATAGGACAGCTGCATAATAGTTCAACAGGAGGCCACTTAGGTATCAGTAAGATGCTTCGTAAGTTGAAACAACGGCACTACGGAGTTGGCATGTCAGCTGATGTGAAGAGCTGGTGCACTGCCTGTCATACTTGCGGATCGCGTAAAGGTCCTGGACGCCCCACTGTGGGAAAGTTGCAGCCGTCTTTGGTCGGAGCGCCATTTGAACGCATCGCCATTGAAATTCTCGGGCCTCTTCCTCGCACAGACAATGGTAATCGCTACATAGCTGTCATCATGGATTACTTCACGAAGTGGCCAGAATGTTTTTCGCTTCCGGACCAAACTGCAGAAGTTGTCTCGCACGCACTAGCTAGTGAAGTTTTCACGAGGCATGGTGTGCCTCACATTATTCATTCTGATCAAGGAAGAAATTTTGAATCAGATGTCTTCCAACACGCCATGAAATTACTTGGAGCGGAAAAAACGCGGACAACACCTTTAAGGCCACAATCGGATGGCATGACCTGGTGTTTGGAGCCCCTTCTGCCGAACGTCAAATGCTGCCGAGGTATGTTGAAAACCTAAAATGTACTCTTCATTCTATTCACCAGTTGGCAAGGGAACATTTAAAGCTAATAGCAGTATCGATGAAGCAGCGTTATGATCTGCGATCCAATTTGCGAGAGTTACAACCTGATGTTCATGTATGGGTGTATGCGCCAACTAGAACGAAGGGACACTGTCCTAAATTACAAAGTGATTGGGTAGGCCCAGCAACGGTCATTAACAAGATTAGCGATTTGGTTTATCAGGTGCGTTTACCCGGCCGGAAGACACCATGGACGCTCCATGTCAATCGTTTAGCACCCTATACGTCATCCGTCCGTTTCGGCCAGGAGGCTCGAGGCTAAGCGGGGGGGCGGTGTTATGCAACTTCGATCACCCTACTAATCCCCTACTTGAAAGTGTTGTTGACACGCCCAAGTATTTCAATCTCAACAATAGCAGCTACTGAGAGACTGAAAGGCTCGCAACCAGTGATGAAATTGATGGTACAATTGTACATTTTAGGTACATTTTGAATCGCAAAAGTACATGGGTACTACATCGACATTTTTGGTACAATTTTGTCAAAATACGGCACGGCGCCAAATTCTGTCGAAATACCACTATGTATACTTGAAAACTTGAATGTTTGTGGATGAAAGTATACTCATCTTTTTCCACTTTATACAAGACGTGGTGTTTATTAAAAACGAAAGACTTACTAAAGTCAATAAACAGTTGCTGTAATAATATATACCGTAGGAAAGACTAAATATTTTGCACAATATTTTTCTGAAACTTCGATTGCATTGAATTCAATTATTTTTTGTAAAGATTTGTGTTACTTGCACTTCATAAACATACTTGAATGCTTTTGTTGTTTGCCTTGATATATTCATTTGTATTGGAAGCTTAGAGTACAACTTCAGAAAATGATTTTCATGCGTCCAGAATTGTATTCTTAGGGTTTTGATGGCCCTTTTAAACTACCCTGCAGAAAATGGGACTAGTTTGTAGCTAACTATTAACTTAGTAGCAGTCGACTGTGGTAACTAATTGTTAACTATTTCCATTGGCCGTAACTAACTACTTTTAAAGGGCGATGGCCGAAATATAGTTAGAACTGGTTTCCTCTGCATTAGATGTCAACTAACTTATAGCTAACTACTTTTGGACATGAAATATCAATAAAAAAAAAGATTTTTTAAATTTCTTTATATTTTTATTTATTTACTTATTTTATTTAACATTACATATTGGCTTGTTTGTTTAAATGTTCTTTTTAGGTGATCTCAATTGAATTCGATCAGACATAACATCAAAAAACTAATATAAAATTTCGACCTTTATTTTATTTATCCTAAATACGAAAAAGAATCTGCGAAGTGCAGAAAAATAATGTATTGACAGTAATTTTTGTATGAAGATATTTAAATAGCAACTTGTAAAGAAAACAAACTCACGATAACGTCTGCGTCATGCAGACATGCATGCATGCTGTTCAATTTTACAACTAACTTAAAGTTAGTTTTGTCGTAGCTAATTAAATGTTAGTTATTTATCGAAAACCCACAAAATAGCTAACTGGAAGTTGATTATTTTAATCAATTGATGATTTTTTTATGAAGGGTAGTTATTCATGGTCATCGATGATATTCAGCCTGACTGCAAGCTTACCTATCACGCAATTACCAGTTAGAACTTCCACTAGAAGTGAAAAGTGTAACTTGCTTAGTCCCACGAGCTCCATGGACCGCCTTCGGTCTACACGTGACCAGAAGGACTTAGCCGCCCTGCATTCCAGGGTATTTGCCCAGCGCACGCTTAGCTGGCTACACGCCCATCTGTCCAAACGTAGACCGCAAGAGGTCAGGGGAGTACCCAGACCTTGAGCAATTTCTCAAGTGTTCCCTGTATTGTAGAGGTAATACACTAGAGAGCAAACAATCCGAAGCCTCCTGTATTGCGGTTACCTCTGCTTGGAAAACGCTACAGTGATCCGGAGGCCTGAACTTTTAGTTGATGAAGATTTTTTTCTTTTTACATTTTTGAATGAAAACAAAAGTTTCATCAAATATTCGGATAGCTTGAAGGTTTCTGCAAACTTTCTGTTCGCATATTATACTGGATATTTTTCTCTTGTTAGAGAACAGATTTCACCATTTCACAGGAATTTTGTTGCTGGGCGAGTTTCACTGGAGATTTTAAACGAACGTACCTATAGAGAAATTTACCTAATTTAAAAACATTTACATATGTTGGTACTGTTTCAACTGATTTGGTACATTTTTTTTGCCATTTGGTACAAAATTAAAAAACGCATTTATCATCCCTGCTCGCAACGGTTTTGTCGTATGATTAAGTAACAGCAGAACTTTGTGCGGAAGTAGCTGGATATTATTTGTTTTTTGTTTTCTTTATAAGCAATGTTCGCAAATAAAATGAGTTTAGTTGCAGTTCAGCTGTCAGCCACACCGCCTTTTATTTTATTTAGGCTCGCCAAAAACAAATTCCTCTCGGGAACCAAACCAGTGTAGAATTTTCGCTACGATATAAACATCTCGTGTCACGGTGTGAGTGGTCGAACTCCCCCTAAAGGGCTTGACCGATCTTTTTGTAATTTTTTGTGCATACATGGTAGGTATGAGAATCGGATGTAAAGTATATTTCATAACGCTAGGAGGGTGACACCTCCCATACAAACCGAATTTTTCACACTGCATATCTCTGAAAGTGTTCATGGTAGAGTACTCGAACATGGTATGGAGACATACGAAAACAATCGCATACTCATGGAGAAAAATTATAGTTTTTGTAAAAGGCGGCGTAGCACCTTTCATACAAACCGAATTTTTCACACTGCATATCTCTGAAGTTGTTCATGGTAGAGTACTCGAACATGGTATGGAGCAGGGTTGTTGCGAATATTCGCATTCGCATTCGCAATCGCGGAGCTTACACAATAATTTTAACATTCGCATTCACTTTCGCATTCGCAATAATCAATGCGGAGCTTTTGCGAATGCGAATGTTGTGCAAGTGCACCGATAAAACGTATATGTGGCAAACAAAATGACAAATTGAAGCCAATATTTTTTCCTGTGGTCGTGGGAGTATTTGTGTAATAAGACTGGTCAAATTTCATATTTATCAACTTTGATAAAAATGTCTTTAAACATATTATTTCTTAAGCTATATAACCGCGCTATCAATGGGCTGCCATACAAGTTCCAATTTCTACGTGTCCTTTGACATACGTCAAAGTGAACAGTCTTTTAACAATATTTTTTCTGTGCTTTATTATGATTTTTTGGACCAATCTTAAAAAAACTACCAGACACAATAGAAGAAAGTGTGCACTGTAATTCTTAGCGAAATTTTCGGGATTTGCTTTTGATGTTACATATATTCGTTTCAATAATTTCAAATGTTCAAATGTTCTTTGGGGAAATTATTTTTAGCAAAAATTTTAAAAACAGCAATTTTGTAAAATATCTGTAGTAAAACTCTTGCTTCTTTGCTATTTAAAGGCAAAGAGTAAGTTCCCTCAGTGGGGATTTCCAGCAGAAATGTTCGATGTCTAGCTATAAAGAGAATCGATGCTCAAATAAGTAAAGCACTATAGGTCTGACCTTTAATAAGATAAAAATTGCGTAACTATCTGAGATTGAAATGCTTATAAAAAAACGGGATGCCTCTTTAAAAAAAAAATAACAATATTCTGATCCGATTCGGCTGGCAGCCTCTACTCTGAAAACAGAATTTTGTTAAAAATTTTCATACCTATTATAGCGAGCTAATAATTACAAAATTAAGAAACAAAACTAAATCGAAAAACGCTGATGACGTAACAGGTTCTCCAAATTCTGAAACAACCCAAAGAATGAGAATGAAGAATTCTTTTTAAAAGCGTTAGAAAAACCTGACACATCTGGTTTGGCTTGTAAGCGCTGTTAAAAATACTTGACAACCGCATTCGCATCCGCATCCGCGGATGTTAGCTATTAGATATTTGCATCCGCATTCGCATCCGCGGATGTCTAAAAATCCACATTCGCAACATCCCTATTATGGAGACATACGAGAACAATCAGATGCTCATGGAAAAATTGTGGTTTTTGGAAAAGGGGGCGTGGCAGGTCCCATAAAAACCGATTTTTTCATACTGCATATCTCTGGAAGTGTTCATGGTAGAGTACTCGAACATGGTATGGAGATATACGAAAACAATCACATACTCATAGAAAAAATTGCCGTTATTGGAAAAGGGGGCGTGGCACTTCCCATACAAATCAAATTTTTCATACTGTGGGTATATCTCTGGAAGTGTTCATGGTAGAGTACTGGAACTTTGTATGGAGATATATGAGACCAATCAAATGATCATGAAGAAAAATTGGGGATATTAGGAAATGGGGCGTGGCACATCCCTCACAAACCGAATGTTTCGTACTGCATAGTATGTTCATACCCTACAGGAGATTTCTCTAGTCCAAAAATAGTTCAAGATGCGTTCCTTTTTCCACAAAACTAGTTCCCGCTCAATCTCCGAACAACGGCTTCAACTGTCTACTTTATAATGGAGGTGTCATTGGCGGTGAACAGTTGCCCCATAAGCATTTCAATGTACACATTTCAGAGACAGTTGCCCCATAAGCATTTCAATGTACACAGTTCAGAAACAGTTGCCCCAGAAGCATTTCAATGTACACAGTTCAGAGACAGTAGGCCCGTAGGCATTCCAATGTATACAGTTTAGAGATAGCCCCAAGAAAAATTGTTTTCGATCAGTTCCATAGTGAGTGGTTCTGTATCAGTAGCAAAAAACACACAAAAGAACTAGTTACATACTCAAAAGCTCGGGATTAGTTGTAAAAAACACACTTAAGAACCAGTTAAAAATTTAATTCAAATAATGTTGCTCCTTTATTTCATATATGTACATTAGAGTGCATCACTCCCCATACAAAAAAAAATCGGTACTATTTTTCCATTGGAATTATAAAGTCTATTATATTTTATGACGTCCACCAAAATATTTCGGTAAAATATTAAGATTTAAGTGAGCTGGGCCGATTTGAAAATACCTCCAGAAATGGAGTTTTTTATGAATAAAAATAGTTTCTTAAAGATTCTTTTTTGAAAAAATCCCCTCAAAGGACAAAACGGTTTAAGCTTGAAATGTTTACATAAAAATATTTAAAAAATCTAAAAAAAAAATTTTGAACGGAATCGTAATGATGAGATTTTTGATGCTGATTTTTAACTTTTTTCAAAGATTGGTATAGGAAAAACTTGAATAACTGCAGCTAAACTCTTCCGATTTAGACTTAAGAGGTGTCATTGGAAAGGTATTTTCTCAACCTTTTTATTTCCTTGCTAATAAACTCATTCAAACTATGGAAGAGGAAGGTAGGATGAACGAACGTCATTCAAAGTTGAATTAAGATGTGTTGGTATTCGAAAAAACAAGATGGGACACGAATGACGTTTTTTTGGCCAGAAATAAAAACAGTGTGAAAATACCTTTCTACTGAGATCCCATAAGTCTTAATCAGAACATTTTTGAGCCAGTTATTCAAGTTTTTCGTAAACCAATCTTTGATAAAAGTAAAAAGAAAACCCTAAAAAATCCCATTCTTACGATTCCGTTGAAAAGATTTTCAAATATTTTTATGCAGATTTTTTAAGCTTAATCTAATTTGTCATCTGAGGGGACTTTTTTCAAAAAGTTCTTTAAGAAACTATTTTTATTCATAAGAAACTTCATTTTTGGAGGTATTTTCAAATCGGTCCCGCTCGCTTAAATCTTAATATTTTTCCGAAATATTTTGGTGGACGTCTTAAAATATAATAAATTTTATAACCCCGGCGGAAAAACCGCAACTTTTTTTGGTGATGCAGTCTAATCTACATATATATTTGTAATTACTAATAAAAACGGAATTTTTACATAGATACATTTAAACTTCAAATATTTAGGTTTAGCTGCAAACGCATACCTATACATCCATATGTTTGTACTTCGGCTGAGCACTAGTTAATATTAAATTCAAATAATGATGCTCGCTTATTTCATATAATAATTAATAAAAACGGAACTTTTGGATATATCTAATCATATGTGTTTTTTTTTTACAAAACCCGTGCAAACATTGCCGTGCGAAAAAACTTAAAAACAATTACTTGCGTTATAAATACATTTTTTCATAGTTTTTGTAAAATAAAATAAATAAAATATATTTTTCTTATAAATTAAAAAAATAAATAACGCTACAATGATTGCGCGCGATATAAATTCGTTGTGTCTAAGTAAATAAATTTGTATCGATTTGTTTCAAAAGTACAGTTCATTATACAACAAAATCCACAAAAACTAGACTTCCAAACTTTTTAAAAAATTTAGGAAAATTCAACAAATTTTCATGAAAATTGTCAACTTTTTGATCAGATTTTTTAGAAAGATTTTGAGTATGCAGTTTAATAGCCCATTGAAATCTAGTTCAATAAAATGCGAGTTTGAAATACCAAAACTCCATCGCCAAATACTAAATGGATTTTAGCAATTTTGGGAGATTTTTGCGATTCGCGCTTAAAAAATCATCTCTAAAAAGTTTCATTTTTGGTTCATTTTTTTGGTGGGTTTTAGCGATGAACAAAATGAACCCGGATAAAGTGAGTGAACAGTTTTTGACAGCTCATCAGCTAAAATGGCGATTCCAGCGTCTTTTCCTTTGCTACAAATCTCCATTGTTGGCTTAAAATTCTGCGAATTTGGCGACTAGAAAAAGTTGGTGCTAAAAAAATAACGCGACAAAAAAGGTAATGCTTATATTGTTTTTTGTTAAAAATACTCTTTTATATTAAAGAAATTGTTTAATTAATAGCAAAATATGGAAAACCGCAATAGCAAAAGAGTGACGAAGGATCAAAAATATATGCTCGTTCAATATTTGGAGGATCATAGAGAATTTGCTCACGACAGGTATGCAAAACATTTTCCCGTAAATGATTTTGTTTAAGTTTTTTCTTTTTTAAGATTCGTCAATGGCACCGGGAGCAAAAGTTTAGCTGAGCAGGGAAACAACCTCGCCGAAAAATTAAATGCTTGCGGAGGATCCATAAAAGATGGTGAAGGATGGAAGAGAGCGTGGGTAAATATGTTTTGAAAATGTACATAAGTAGCACTAAGATTCTTAAAATTATTTTCGATTAATGATAGGAGCAGGGCCAAAAAAAAATCCCAAGATTTGAGAATTGCTATGGAGCGAAGCGGGGTAAATTCATCAATTACCGAAAAGCATCTCAGTAACCTCGACGAGCGCATCATTGGCGTGATGACCACAGTGGAAGTGGTCGGTCAAAGAGAAGTTAGCGAGCCACTGGTGAGTTAAGGACATTTCCATTTATAAATTATTTCTATCCATAGATTCGAATTCGATCAAAATGTTTTTGAAGCTTGAACATACTTACATATGTATATGGGTCGTTCTTAAAAAACATGACCATTCTGAATTTTGT
>NW_023458555.1:115511665-115515260 GCF_013731165.1 Rhagoletis pomonella
CAGCTTCAACATTTGCCGCATCAAAAACGGTGTTGCCCTGTGTTACTTACACTAATTATATAAATAGAAGCTCCTTCTTTTTATAAGAGGTGATCTCGCGAACGGCTGTATGTATTTTTTGAAATTTTGGACACCTACTGCAGACTTTCGATATATTAAGGGAGCGTGGCATCACCCATACATATCGAATTTTTCATACCGTATATCTCTGAAAGTATTTGTGGTAGTTTCCTGGAAATTGGTATAGAAATTTTGGAGCGTGGCGCTTTCCAAACATATTGAAACTTTTACCTATCTGTAAATATATACACCCAGAATACAGTGTTTTTTTTCTTTTTCATGATAAATTTTTTTGTTAATTCTTTATAGAAATATAGTTCATTTTGCAATTGCAGTATCATAAAGTGCAAGTTTTAAATAGCTATAAGTTATCGTTGATTTTTGAGAATTTTTTTCACTGATGATGTTGCGAATTTTCTCTGTTTAACGAATGCGTGATAGTTTTTTTTGTATGGGAAAAAATGCCGAAGAGTGTCAGTATGTAAAAGACTTATTCTTTCCATTTTAATGATAATTTTTAGTGGCGCTGGAGCAGAGTTGTTGCTAAAAATCGTCGATTCGAAGGCACCAGGGATCAAAATCAAATTACTCCCGTTGAATCACCATCAGAACCATTGCGGCTTCACGGGCTCTAGGCAGAATGTGGATCAATGATACTCACCAGTTTAGAAATTGCCACCAACTATATTATACAGATTCAAGGAAGATTCACTATCGAGCCGCAAGGACTTCTTCCCGGTATAACGCTTTCGTGAGGTTATTTAAGACGGCAATGGAGGATATGCCTTGTGTCGTCCACAAAACCAAACGTGAACGTGAACTGCTGGCGAAAACGTTGGACCAAATGTTTGAATAAAAAAATTAATTTTGAGCTGGACGAAGTTCGCCGGGTATGCTAGTTTTAAATAAATATTAATGAATTCCTTAGTCACACTGCTCAAAAAATCTTAAAGTCAGGTGCATACACACCAGGGATGTTGCGAATGTGGAATTTTAGACATCCGCGGATGCGAATGCGGATGCGAATATTTAAAAGCTAACATCCGCGTATGCGGATGCGAATGCGGATGTCAAGTATTTTTAATAAATAATTTAGGTGAGTGAATTAGGTGAGTTAGGTAAATAAAAAATTGTTAAGGTTATTAATTTTTAATAATTTTTTTTTTCGTACTTGAATTTAAAATTTTGAACATTGTATTTAATAAAAACTTTTTATTAAAAAGTAATGTTGTTGCCTTTTCGGGTTACAGCCTGTTTCTTAAAGTATCGCAAATCAAACCTGCGCCACTAAATAAACTTGAAAAACTTGAAATTTGACAAAATTGTAAATTCTTTTCGATTGACGCTGTACCAGTTGAGAGAACTTTGAGTTATACTATTTTTTTTTTTCATTGCGGTGCAATAATTCCTTTATGAGAATTGCATCGGGGCTGCAAATTTGGGATGTATTCTCCTGACTTTCATCTTCACAATCTACTATCATGGCAAGGTCGTTCTTTAAACACCGTTGTTTTCCAAAGAATTCTTCATTCTCATTCTTTTGGTTGTTTCTGAGTTTGGAGAACCTGCAACGTCATCAGCGTTTTTCGTTTTTTGTTTTTGTAATTCATTTTTAATCCTTTATTCTCTGACTGGCCAGATATACGTTATATCAGTGCACTTTCACAATATTCCAGGGACAGAAAATAACAGTTAAATAACATTTCAGTCCTCTTTCATATGATATCATATTTGTTTAATGTGGATAAGCTCTTTGTTCATTATCAGGAAATTACTTTTATTTCGGAAAAAAAAATATTTGGCTAAGTTTAACTCGTAAAAAATGTGAAAGCGAACGCGGTTGCGAATGCCAATGAGAATATTCGCAACAACCCTGATAAACACATATATATTCAAGGCCGTATTTAAGAAAAGTCGCCTAAATTCGACAACTTTTATGCGATTGCAATAAAAGAGGTGTCAGTTTATTTTAAAATAGAAGTAATTTTAGATACTGGTACATATGCTGAAATTGTGGAAATTATCGATGGTCAAAATTAAAAAAAAAAAATTTTATTTTACCCCATAAAAATCCCAACAAGCCAAGTCCGGCAATAGATTATTATATTTCATTTTAAAATATTATATATCCTCTTCTCAGATCGTATTCGATCTTTGAAATCGAATCAAAAATAGTCATTCAAAAACTCTTAAATCTACAAAATCGTATTTTCCGACCTAAATCGACAGGTCGCGACCTCTAAATGACCTTTAAAAAATCTACAAAAATATGTTTTTCATTAACAGCATGTTCCATTATCTCAAGTTTGATTTTCCGCGCTAGAGCGGGTCTCCTTAACCTCGCCGCAAGACCTTTTAAAAACGTTTCTTCGGAAATTTACCCAGTTTGTAATTTGGGGGAAGTGGAGCGTATCTATCACTTTATTGGTATATGCCTAATGTGACCAACTATTGCATAGCTCAAAGAAGTACAGGTGAGGTTGGGTTAGGTTCAAGTGGTTGCCCTAGGCAAGGGACACACTTGGACAATTAAGAGAAACGCCGCGAGCCGATTACCAAATTTCTAAAGCGACTAATTTCGATCCCTGAGAGCTCAGTGTTAGTTAAGAAGTGCGAGCCAAAATTCTTCCCTCTTTGCCTTCCGAAGGTTTGATAGCCTAAAAGGAAGTGTGGAGGTTATTCCACCTCACCATCCTCTTGACTGCTGATACCAAAAGGATCAGTTGAAATTCCTAGTCTTACCGCGTGAATACTAATCGCACAATGGCCTGTTAGAGCCCTCATCACTAGCCCTTGGGAGGTAACGTGTTTTTCGGCACCTTTAAGAGGTAACGATGGGCCACCGTGTCTTGCGCTGCAAAAAGTGTTTTAAAGTGCCCTATAATAACTTGCTGTTGCAAACAAACGTCTTATTTTCCCCTTTTATATCACAAAAGGAGCATTGCTTTCTTTTGTCCATTTTATTAGGCATTTCAATATCGCGAAAACGAAGTACGCGCTCTCCGAGCTAATACTAGGCTCAACCATCCAAGAGTGTACCGCAGGAGGACAGAGGCGTCCCCGGCTACTTCTTATCTGGGCATAACGTTTTCAGGGTGCCTTTCCGACGCCAGGTCATCAGCCACGCAGTTTCCTGTGATTTCACATAACCTAGCCTTAGTAAGAAGTACTCCGAAGCGATTAATAGAGAAGTGAGATATTATTTTACCGATTTCGAGAGCACCATCGCACCCTTTAGGAGTGAGTCTACCACTTCCTTGATGGCAGCTATTTCCACCGGAAAGCCTGAACATAGTTTTGGTGGAGAGTTTTCGGAAGAAGAAACCTCTTGAGAGAATGTAGGTAGAAAAGAAGCTTCTGGAAGCTATTTCGGAAGCGCTGTTCAGGGCGAAGCCAAATCCCCTAAGAACCCCAGGGTGTTACCACTCGGTTTCCCTGAGCCCGATAGCAGTTCATGCTGCGACTATTCTGTCTGTTGTTTTACAAGGTTAGCCTTTTCTAGTGAGTTCCACCAGGCAAGGGCTCCGTGAAAAAA
>NW_023458555.1:115515360-115517008 GCF_013731165.1 Rhagoletis pomonella
AATTTTCTGGCTGACGTTTGTAATTTCGGCGCCATGATAATTTTCTTTGAAAAGTAAACAAAGAATATGAAGACGAAGCATAAAAAAATGCAAGCAATTTTGTAGCACATGTTTGTGCTAAGGTAGCAAAAACCGTACTATGCCAGAGTGGCACAGGTAATTTCGTAAAAAACACTTTTCTTAATGGTAATGGACCATTAAATGTGCTGGCTGAACTTATGACCATCATAACCTTCAGAGTCTCCAAGTAAATGCGTGTCCTGAGTTTATACAGTAGCCATTCATAGCCTATTGTACGTGTGTATGATTCATATTTGTGACATTCTATACTTTGATGTTGAGTATTTTTTGAGGAGCTCCGGGTAATGGTCGCTCAAACTTGGGTTTGCTTAATGAGCTCTATGGGCGGATGCGCTGGCAGGCTTTGGAGTCTCTATAACTATACCAACCATGTTTTGTTTTGTAATAAAGACTTAAATATATTCGGAAATTTAGAATTTTCCATGATAAATTCACAAATTTCATGTTTTTTCATAAAAATATAATCTTACAATGGATGTTTTATTGATTTTTAATTTACATTTAAGAAAACTCCATCCAGTGCTATAATTACGATTTGAATTTCTAGTTTAAAGAAACACAGGCAATAATTATGTACTATACTGTTGATATTATTCTTAATTAAGCATTGATATTATATTAAACCTACAGTTTGTTCATAAATAACACAATTATATATATTTTATCCTCGAAAAGAACTTTTTATAATCCTGTGGGGAAAGTAAGTGTTGCCGTGCTCGCAAAATGAAAACGCTGCACACAACCCAAAAGTACACCTCGGGGACCAATTGGTGAAAAAACTGCGAAATGGTTTATTACTGTATATATTAGGTTCTTTCCCTAACAATCCGGACCGGATCCGGTAATTAGAGAATAAGCGAAAAGTTTGCTCTCAAAAATGGAACATAATCCAGCAGCCGGATTCCAGCTTTCGCTATTGCTAAAACTCCATCGCCAAAAAATACTAAATGGATTTTAGCAATTTTGGGAGATTTTTGCGATTCGCGCTTAAAAACTCATCTCTAAAAAGATTCTTTTTTTGGTTCAAAATGAACCCGGATAAAGTGAGTGAACAGTTTTTGACAGCTCATCAGCTAAAATGGCGATTCCAGCGTCTTTTCCATTGCTACAAATCTCCATTGTTGGCTTAAAATTCTGCGAATTTGGCGACTAGAAAAAGTTGGTGCTAAAAAAATAACGCGACAAAAAAGGTAATGCTTATATTGTTTTTTGTTAAAAATACTCTTTTATATTAAAGAAATTGTTTAATTAATAGCAAAATATGGAAAACCGCAATAGCAAAAGAGTGACGAAGGATAAAAAATATATGCTCGTTCAATATTTGGAGGATCATAGAGAGTTTGCTCACGACAGGTATGCAAAACATTTTCCCGTAAATGATTTTGTTTAAGTTTTTTCTTTTTTAAGATTCGTCAATGGCACCGGGAGCAAAAGTTTAGCTGAGCAGTGGAACCACCTCGCCGAAAAATTAAATGCTTGCGGAGGATCCATAAAAGATGGTGAAGGATGGAAGAGAGCGTGGGTAAATATGAGGTAAATATGTTTTGAAAATGTATGTATATAAGTA
>NW_023458555.1:115517018-115521324 GCF_013731165.1 Rhagoletis pomonella
AATGGCACCGGATATGGTTCCTCAGGATCCACTTCCACCACAACGTCGGGCTCCCAAACGCAAAAATTACTCTTTAGAAGAGAGCAACGCCCAAATGATACAATTAGAAGAACGCAGAGTCGTCTTGGCGGAAAGAAAAATTGCGGCGCTGGAGAAAAGAAACTCTATGGAAGAGAGAAAGGCCGACGTATTGTCCACATAGTTGCCAACTTGCTGCTTTAAGCACTAGATTTAGTGCTTTTTGAAAATTCAAACGCAAAAAAAAAAATTATTTAGTGCTTAGTGCCTTTTTTAGTGCTTTTTTTCTGAACTAAAATTACTTCGAGATAGTTAAAACCTGAAATAATTTGTAATTTTTAAGGCTGTGGCAGCACTGAATTTACAAGAACCTACAAATTTAAATGGAGAAAAATACAACCATGATTGATAAAAAGCTGAAGTTGCAAACCCACCTTCTTAAATTCTATTCGCGTTGAAAATGCTAGTACGCAAGTAAGTTAAGTATTTCTTTTTTTCTTTTCTAATTATTTGTACAAATGTTTTTTTTTTTACCACCTGAGTAAAACACATCCTTTCTTGGTGCTGAATCCAAATCTGGCCTCACAATTGCTCTAGCAATAAAATTTTGAGATATCCTAACCTCAAAGTGCCATAAACACGGTTTTTAGCGATATTTGAGGTTATATAATGAAAACATCAAATTATTTGCTCATTTATAATTAGGGCATCATTTTCGTTTGATGCGATTCGATTTTTCTTTCTCGAGATATACCAGTTTTTATGTGCAGTATTTCGGTATTATGTTATGAAAAAGCATCCCTTGATTAAAAAAAAATTGGTGCTTTTAGTGTGGTAAAACGCTTTTTTTTCCAAGTTTTTGGGGCTTTTTGAAAATCAAAAGATGACAACACTGATTGTCCAATATCTTAAATAAATTGGATTTACTTCTACAAAGGTGATTGGTCTCGGAGTGATCGTAGAAATATAGATATTTGAGCTTTACGGTATGTTGCCAATGAATTATGAACGGTACTCAGACGTTTATATTTTGACGTTTAACTGATTTTGTGAACTTAAAAATTTCTTTTATAAAAATATTGTAAATTCAATAACATATACCACATCTATCGTTGCTTTAAACTTTGTGCGAAAGTCGCGAAAAATCAACAAATTACGAAAAGCTGTGATCAAAGTTTAAAAGCTTTTATCAGAATTTTTAGAAAATGTTTACGTACGCAGATATATAGCCTTCAATTTTAGTTCCATAAAATGCAAGTTTGAAGTCGGTTTTTTGAAAATATCTTTGGTTTAAGGTGTAATGCATTTTCTTCAACATAAAAAAATGCCGACATACTTTACGTGGAAGAAAATGCAGAACACCTTCAACCAAAAAAAATTTCAAAAAATTAACCGCGAATTTTTACCGACTTCAAACTTGCACTTTATGGTACTAAAATTTAAGGCTATATAAATGCGTAGTAAAAACATTTTTTAAAAATTCTGATAAGTTTTAAATTTTGATGAGTTTTTCGTAATTAGCCGATTTTTCGCGAATTCTCCACAAAGTTCGAAGCTACGATATATGTGGTCTATGTTATTGAATTTACTATATTTTTAAAAAAAAAAAATATGAAAGTTCAAAAAATCAGTTAAACGTAAAAATTTAAACATCGGTGTACCGTTTGTAATTCAATGGTCATATACTATAGGTTTAGTTTTCCAAGCTGTAGAGCAGCGCGTTGTTTTTTACTTATGTAAATAAATTTGGTATTTAAGCTTTAGGTTAAGTTTTCAAGCTGTGGCACAGAATTTTATTGTTTTTATTTATGATTAATTTAAATTAATTAGATATTTAAGCTGTAGGTTAAGTTTTCAAGCTGTTGAACAGCGTTTTATTGTTTTTACTTATTGCTAATGTAAATAAATTAGGTATTTAAGCTGTAGCGTATGTGTACATGTTGTACAACAGCGTTTTAATTTTTCATTTATTATTAATGTAAATAAATTAGGTATTTAAGTTGTAGGTTAAGTATTTCAAGCTGTAGAACAGCGTCTTATTTTTATTGAATTTAATGAATTTTGGACAGAAATATGCATATATGAAAAATACTTAATATAAAGAAAATAAACGAATACGCAATTGTTTTTTAAATTTGAGTAAGCGTTAATTGAATTATTTAAAAAATAATAATAATAATAAATGCTTAAATTAAAGGATGTACCCTAGTGGTCAGCTAATTAAGTTAGTTGCATTTTGACCAGTTTTGCCTGTTTTTATATTGTTTATAATGTTTATTTTTTTATTAAAGTCTAGCGCATTATATAACAAGCATAGTATAAACCCACATTTCACACTTTGTAGAAAGCTTGTAAAAATTGAATACAAATTAAATTGAAGTTAGTAGGACAAATAGCAAGTTTCAAAACGCTAGAATTTTTAATATTGTTATTTTTGCTGACGGTGCTAGGTATTTTCTTCCACGTAAAGTATGTTCGAAACGTCTATTATATAGAAGAAAATACCTGGCACCGTCAACAAAAAAATATTTAACATCAAGGCAAAGTTTTAAATATTTTGGGAAATTGGTAAATCTCTTTGGTTTTTTTAATTTTTGTACAAAGTATGAAATGTGGATTTATACGATGCTGGTTATATAAGGCGCAAGACTTAATAAACAAAACTGGTAAACATGTAACTAACTGAATAAGCTCATCACAAGTACATATGTACATTGTACATGCATGTAAATGGGAGCAAACCACAAATCTCAGTAATTAAAATAGTTATTTACAATTTGTTGTCTTGCAGCAATACCATGATGAGTACTAGTTATTTCATCAACTAAATTAAACTCTTCATCAAAACTTATGTTATCATCATCCTCAATTTCATACCTTATATTATTTAATATCATGATATTTTGCAAAATTATACAAGCTTTTATAATTTTTCCGGCTAAAACTGGGTCATACATAAGCACTCTTTTGACAGGCATCGAAATCTAGATTTCAGCACTCCAAAGCAGCGTTCTACACAGTTTCTTGCTTTCCGGTGATGTCTGTTGTAATTATGTTCAGAATCTGAGAGATTGTTTCCCGGAATAGGAGTCATTAAATACGGTAATTGAGGATATCCACTGTCACCTAAACATGTGAAAAGGAAAATTATGCTACATAAATAATATACATATACATATGTATACAAATTGAGTAAAATATACCTAAAAGCCAAAAATTTCGTTCTCCATTGGAGTACATATTAGTTGTATTTTTTTACAAACTATCCAGTAACTTGCCGCAACTCTCCAGTAACTCAATTTCTAAGGTAACGAATTTTGTATGGATAAATGCACATTTAGGGCCGGTTACTCAATGTCTGGTTAACACTAATCTCCGTTTAAACATAGTTATCGACGTTACCGACTCCCTGTTGTATGCACGGAGTCGAAGACGTCGATAACGATGTTTAACCGCAGATTAGTGTTAACCGGACATTGAGTAACCGGCCCTTAGCGTAGCATTTAGAGCTAAATGCTCTAAGGGCCGGTTACTCAATGTCTGGTTAACACTTATCTCCGATTAAACATAGTTATCGACGTTACTGACTCCCTGGTGTATGCATGGAGCCGAAGACATCGATAACGATGTTTAACCACAGATTAGTGTTAACCAGACATTGAGTAACCGGCCTAAAGCTGAAATTAGTCGAGAACGCAGAACGTATACTTAAACGCAGTCAGTAAATATAAACTACTTAGTTTTCAACAAAAACCTTATTTAATAGTAAATTTCAAATATTTTAAACATATTTCGAATAGGAACTTATAACTTTTTTACCATCTGCAAAACTGACGAAGTGGCAACCATCTAAAGAAGGAGAAATCAGCTGACACGGAAAAATCTAAATTCCGCAGATTTCTGCGCTACGGGCTACAACTACAGAAAAATTCTGCGGTGTTGAGTTTTCATTTACATGGCGCTTTGGTAAGACAGATCGTGTCAGCTGACTCGGGTTTACGTACCGGTAGGTTTACGTTCTTGACTAATTTCAGCTTTAATGTACTTTTACGCATAAGGAAAAACAGGCCATACGCGGACAGTTACTACGTTTATATGCATGCATAAGGGCCGTTTGCACCATGTCTAGTTAACGCTAAGGGCCGTTTGCACCATGTCTAGTTAACGCTAACTGGAGGTACATCCTTCAGTTAAGCACGTTAACTGCTTTATCGATCGCATGTTATATGATGGGTGTCGAGAACGTCGATAAAGATGTTTAACTGGGAGTTAGAATTAACTAGACATG
>NW_023458555.1:115521334-115522457 GCF_013731165.1 Rhagoletis pomonella
CGTCGATAAAGATGTTTAACTGGGAGTTAGAATTAACTAGACATGGTGCAAACGGCCCTTAGTCACTTTAATTCATTTCGCCGCGATTCAAAATATATTTATAAATTGAATTTCAATTCGCTTTGAAAGAGCGAAGTGTTTTGGCTCACACTCCATTTCAAATCGGTAGTTTATTTCTCCAGACAGTTAGAGCAAGGCGAATTAATATAAGGTGATAGCAGGAGTACAAAAACAAAAATTTACATGTATTTTGTTTTTGCTTTGGCGGCATAAACTGTCAAAATCTGTAAGAGTGTGTGTAGGAATTCAAACAAAATTTTTCAATTTGATATCAGAAGCCGTGCGGCGAAACACATACACAAAATCAGCTGAGCTAGTAACACCACCTTATATAAATTCGCCTTGAGTTAGAGTGTATAAACACCGCTCTCACTCAAAGCGAATTGGAGATCAGCTTTTCCGCTCAAATTCCAAATAATCGGATCAGTATTTAAAAGCTGATTAATAATAATCGTTCTTTTTCTTTGCCACGATTTTATAATGCCGAATAAAACTAGATTTTTTATCACTTTCCACTATGTTAACTTATAAAATGTCAAATGAAAACAGCTAATTTTGTTCGCTTTTGAAGACGGTTACTTTGATGCCGATATAAAGCCGTAAGTATAAACACTAGAGCGAAATGTATACGGTGTCAATGCGCTTTCAATTAAGTCGATTATTCTGTGCGTATAAACGTAGTAAGTGTTTCCAGAATATCCATATAACTTCGCCCTAAAGGTTAAATTAGCGGTACACATAACCTTATAAAGCAAATGATCCAACCAACCTTGTCGCCAACACCAAGGCTCATCAATACGCAGCTAATGCCCCTTTCCCTATGGACAGACCCTCTTGAAGTTGCGCACTTCCTAGGCCTCCCCTTAGCTGAAAAAGACAACAACGTTGATGGACGAACGGACCCGAGCGGGGTTTAATAGCCGCTACAACAACAGCAATACAGCGTGGTGTTGATTGAACAGGAGCATGATCCAACTACACAAGATCTGACAAGATGAAGCAAAAGAAAAAAAAGTAATTTTCTGGCTGACGTTTGTAATTTCGGCGCCATGATAATTTTCTT
>NW_023458555.1:115522557-115523368 GCF_013731165.1 Rhagoletis pomonella
AGTTTCATTTTTGGTTCATTTTTTTGGTGGGTTTTAGCGATGAACAAAATGAACCCGGGTAAAGTGAGTGAACAGTTTTTGACAGCTCATCAGCTAAAATGGCGATTCCAGCGTCTTTTCCTTTGCTACAAATCTCCATTGTTGGCTTAAAATTCTGCGAATTTGGCGACTAGAAAAAGTTGGTGCTAAAAAAATAACGCGACAAAAAAGGTAATGCTTATATTGTTTTTTGTTAAAAATACTCTTTTATATTAAAGAAATTGTTTAATTAATAGCAAAATATGGAAAACCGCAATAGCAAAAGAGTGACGAAGGATCAAAAATATATGCTCGTTCAATATTTGGAGGATCATAGAGAATTTGCTCACGACAGGTATGCAAAACATTTTCCCGTAAATGATTTTGTTTAAGTTTTTTCTTTTTTAAGATTCGTCAATGGCACCGGGAGCAAAAGTTTAGCTGAGCAGTGAAACCACCTCGCCGAAAAATTAAATGCTTGCGGAGGATCCATAAAAGATGGTGAAGGATGGAAGAGAGCGTGGGTAAATATGTTTTGAAAATGTACATAAGTAGCACTAAGATTCTTAAAATTATTTTCGATTAATGATAGGAGCAGGGCCAAACAAAAATCCCAAGATTTGAGAATTGCTATGGAGCGAAGCGGGGTAAATTCATCAATTACCGAAAAGCATCTCAGTAACCTCGACGAGCGCATCATCATCGGTCAAAGAGAAGTTAGCGAGCCACTGGTGAGTTAAGGACATTTCCATTTATAAATTATTTCTATCCATAGATTCGAATTCGATCAAAA
>NW_023458555.1:115523378-115537507 GCF_013731165.1 Rhagoletis pomonella
TCTATAACTCTAATAGAAGAGAGAAAGGCCGACGTATTGTCCAATATCTTAAATAAATTGGATTTACTTCTACAAAGGTGATTGGTCTCGGAGTGATCGTAGAAATATAGATATTTGAGCTTTACGGTATGTTGCCAATGAATTATGAACGGTACTCAGACGTTTATATTTTGACGTTTAACTGATTTTTTGAACTTTAATATTTCTTTTATAAAAATATAGTAAATTCAATAACATACACCACATCTATCGTTGCTTTAAACTTTGTGCGAAAGTCGCGAAAAATCAACAAATAAGGAAAAGCTGTGATCAAAATTTAAAAGCTTTTATCAGAATTTTTAGAAAATGTTTACGTACGCAGATATATAGCCTTCAATTTCAGTTCCATGAAATGCAAGTTTGAAGTCGGTCGAAATCCGCGTTTGATTTTTCGAAAATATCTTTGGTTTAAGGTGTAATGCATTTTCTTCAACATAAAAAAATGCCGACATACTTTACGTGGAAGAAAATGCAGAACACCTTCAACCAAAAAAAATTTCAAAAAATTAACCGCGAATTTTTACCGACTTCAAACTTGCACTTTATGGTACTAAAATTTAAGGCTATATAAATGCGTAGTAAAAACATTTTTTAAAAATTCTGATAAGTTTTAAATTTTGATGAGTTTTTCGTAATTAGCCGATTTTTCGCGAATTCTCCACAAAGCTTGAAGCTACGATATATGTGAATTTACTATATTTTTATTAAAGAAAATATGAAAGTTCAAAAAATCAGTTAAACGTAAAATGTAAACATCTGTGTACCGTTTGTAATTCAATGGTCATATACTATAGGTTTAGTTTTCCAAGCTGTAGAACAGCGCGTTGTTTTTTACTTATGTAAATAAATTTGGTATTTAAGCTTTGGGTTAAGTTTTCAAGCTGTGGAACAGAATTTTATTGCTTTTATTTATGATTAATTTAAATTAATTAGATATTTAAGCTGTAGGTTAAGTTTCCATGCTGTAGAACAGCGTTTTATTGTTTTTACTTATTGCTAATGTAAATAAATTAGGTATTTAAGCTGTAGCGTAAGTGTACATGTTGTAGAACAGCGTTTTAATTTTTCATTTATTATTAATGTAAATAAATTAGGTATTTAAGTTGTAGGTTAAGTATTTCAAGCTGTAGAACAGCGTCTTAATTTTGTTGAATTTAATGAATTTTGGACTGAAATATGCATATATAGAAAATACTTAATATAAAGAAAATAAACGAATACGCAATTGTTTTTTAAATTTGAGTAAGCGTTAATTGAATTATTTAAAAAATAATAATAATAATAAATGCTTAAATTAAATGATGTACCCTAGTGGTCAGCTAATTAAGTTAGTTGCATTTTGACCAGTTTTGCCTGTTTTTATATTGTTTATTTTTTTATAAAAGTCTAGCGCATTATATAACAAGCATAGTATAAACCCACATTTCACACTTTGTACAAAATTTGTAAAAATTGAATTCAAATTAAATTGTTTTAGACCATTGAATTTAGTAGGACAAATAGCAAGTTTCAAAACGCTAGAATTTTTAATATTGCTATTTTTGCTGACGGTGCTAGGTATTTTCTTCCACGTGAAGTATGTTCGAAACGACTATTATATAGAATAAAATACCTGGCACCGTCAACAAAAAAATATTTAACATCAAGGCAAAGTTTTAAATATTTTGGGAAATTGGTAAATCTTTGGGTTTTTTAATTTTTGTACAAAGTATGAAATGTGGATTTATACGTTGCTGGTTATATAAGGCGCTAGACTTAATAAACAAAACTGGTAAACATGTAACTAACTGAATAAGCTCATCACAAATCCATACATTGTACATGCATGTAAATGTGAGCAAACCACAAATCTCAGTAACTAAAATAGTTATTTACAATTTGTTGTCTTGCAGCAATACCATGATGAGTACTAGTTATTTCATCAACTAAATTAAACTCTTCATCAAAACCTATGTTATCATCATCCTCAATTTCATACCTTATATTATTTAATATCATTTTCCGGCTAAAACTTGGTCATATATAAGCACTCTATCTTTTGACAGGCATCGAAATCTAGATTTCAGCACTCCAAAGCAGCGTTCTACACAGTTTTTTGCTTTCCGGTGATGTCTGTTGTAATTATGTTCAGAATCTGAGAGATTGTTTCCCGGAATAGGAGTCATTAAATAAGGTAATTGAGGATATCCACTGTCACCTAAACATGTGAAAAGGAAAATTATGCTACATAAATAATATACATATGTATGTATACAAATTGAGTAAAATATACCTAAAAGCCAAAAATTTCGTTCTCCATTGGAGTACATATTGTCAAGAAAAACCTTCAAAGCACTTGCTATCCAAACTGATGCATCGTGAGCAGTTCCGCCGAAACGAGCATCACAGTCAAGTATTCTTAAATCCATGTCACATACCTTCAACTGATGAAATAATGTATGTACATACAATGTTACGTATATGTATATACATTTGTAAATATGTAAATGAATAGAACATACCACTTGCACATTTATTGAGTGTCCTCCTTTTCGGAAAACATATACATGTTCAATGTCTTTGGATGGAGTCTTTAATTTAATATGCGATCCGTCAATGGCTCCTATGACCCCAGGGAATCTGAACTCTTGATAAAATCTAAAATAAAGAATCATAAACTTATCTTAAGTAATATTACTTTTAATTTAGTATAAGTACTTTTCCTTTACAGCCTGTTTTTCTTCAACTGTTGATGGAAACTTAATGTATCTAGTTAACAAGTATTTGTCCATGATACTGGCAACTTCTCTAATGCATCTACTGACGCTGCTTTGGGATACATTAAGTAAGAAGTCTTGTCCCACCGAACGTTGATAGCTTCCTGAAAAAGTATGAATTCAATTAATACAACATTGAATATATATATATATATATATATATATATATGTATATATGTACATACCTTGAGCGAAAAATCCCAATGCTACAAGGAACCTTAAAACTTTCGACAATCCACAACTTGATGTCCTTTGCAACATAAAGGGGCGGATTTCATTTAAAACATTTCTACATATTTCTTTTGGAAGTCGAAAAATTTCAGTGAACCGTTCCTCTGAAATACAGAAGGGATCCGTGGATTCCCGCAACAATTTTCTTTTGCTTCGCAAACGGTTCCTTAAAGCTCGCTGAGAGTTCACTGAGATACGAAACAAATATCTTCGCAACTCACTCATCTTGACCACGTATTTATTATCACAACACTCTTTCTTAATATTATAATGTAATAGACCGAGATTGCGGCTTTAAGTTTCTGATTTAGAGCAAATTATATCAAAATTACAAATTTTAACTAATAAATATAATTAATAATAATAATAATATAATAATTAAATAAATTCCCGTGGGCCATTAAAGAAAAAAAAATTTTATATTTCTCTTCAACTACACCAGCGACACCTGCGGCGGATAAAAGTATTACAATTTTCCTTGGAGATTTTTAGAGATGAACCAGCCGGAATCTCATTTAAGAAAAATCGCCCAAAGTTCGGATAATTTTTAGCGTTTGGATTTTTGGAGATTCGTAGAGTTTTAGCGATAGCGAAAGCTGGAATCCGGCTGCAGATGTCTTCTCGAAGAGTTTAATTTTCTTGTACATTTCCTTAGCTTTAAAATAATAATACATAAAAAAAATTAGTGCTGTTTAAGTTGGCAAATTTAATGTCTGTTAATAGCAGCCATGTAAAATTGGCATAGTAAGTAAGCGGTCATCAAGAGGAAGTCCTAACACCTTACAATCTATTTCACTGAGCGGAAAACAAAATTCTTCATCGGAAGGATTTTTGTCTACGGTGCATATTCCCGAAGTCATGGAATCTATAGGATCATCAAAAAATGGTTCTAAATTTAAAAATTTTCTCCCCACGACTGACCCTCCATTTTCATTTGTAAAACGCTGGATTTCTATTGGAACAAAAGGCCTGACGAGACAATAGTTATTAGGAGTTTTTACAGAGAAAACATAGTTGTTGGGATAGTATTGAAATGCACCATTTTTTAATAACTTGAGGCCATTGAAATGTTTATCCATCACTAAATTTTCGTGTGCAATCCTATTACAAAGCAGTTATAATATCTGCGTTGGTTTTTTTTTTATATAGCTTTTCAATGTTTGAACATGATTTTCAAAACTATAGGCAGATGTTTCTGACAGTAACCTAAGCTTTTTACATTATTCACTAAGTGCAAAAAGTTGTGCACGTTGAAGGTGCGAGGAAGGTTTTGAACGAACAGTGATAACATATTTTCTGCGATATTAATATTTTTTATGTCACTTTTTGGGCAAAACAATAACTTACAAGCACAATGCAGAAGTAGAAACTTATAGTAAAGATCAGCTGAAACATAATTCTTGAGAATGTAGATACCAGTATAAAGGAGAAATTGGCGAAATTCGGTGGCCTTCCAATGTAAAATATCTTCAAACCCTCTTGGTTTCCATGCGAATTCCTGGGAAATATGAGGCTTCAAAAACTTTAAGCTATTGGAAATCTTGTTTTTGTTCTCTTTTGCTACCCTAATGATTATTTTATCTTGCAAAATTCGCAGAAGAAATTTTCGCATTACCCCTAAATCGATTAGGTACATGGTATCTATGGCCACCTGATTAATAATTTTTACGCCAATACTTTCTTAAGGTGTCTTTTTGTTTCGATAAAGTGGCAAATGATGTTTAAAACACTTTCGGTTGGAGAAATCTTCATCAGAAATTAACTCCGCACTTTCTACCGTGTACACCAAAATATTGTCTATTTTACGCCCAACTTGAATACATTTCCCACATCCAGATGCTGATGTATGACCTGGAGTGCCACAAATAAATGCCTTTGCAGGGGCATGGCATACAATCGACCGTATCCTAACTTTAACCACTTTTCCTAGTAACTCTATTCCATTTTCTAAAATATTTCTCATTTCTTCCAAAAATGCTGCTAAGTAGCTTTCTATGGTATCCGGCTTCTTTGCCCCCAAATAAATTCCAAGAGGAAAAACCCAAATATTGTCGACGTTTGATATTCTCAACAATGTTGGCCATAGCTGAGCACGGGAACTTCTGAATAAGGGAAGGCCATCTATATTAATATCCTCTGATATTGAGTTATAATTTATTAAAACCCTAGCTACTTTTTGAGTTGTACTCCAATTCCTATATGGCAATAAAAGCCGGGTGAAACTATACGATAATGGCCTTCTGCCTTAAAATCAAAGACTTAGAACTTCGCGGAACATCTAACTTTTCGCTACGCAAAATTTCTAGTAGTTCTTCAAAAGATTTTCGGGTCGGCTTATTCCGAATATACCACTGCACTATCTTTTCTTTAAAAGTTAACTTTGCACTTTCTTCCTCTTCACTTTCGTTTTCTTCACACAAAAAAATTGCCTCTGTTGCAGGCTCACTGGCAATTGCGGGCTGCGCTGACACCCATTACTTTCACCCCTCAATCTGTTTAAATAAATTTCCTTCTGTCTTTTTATTTGCCTCTTCAAAGTCCGCTTACTCATTTTGCATTAAAATATTTATTTCTTTTCTTTTAATAATTTCACAAACAAATCTCTTTGCCACTTTTCTGCTAATGACGCCACTCTAAAGATGCCGAAAACAAACTAAACGAAAAATCAGAAATCGGAATTTTTTAAGTATCCTGTGTCCCTCATGGCATAACAAAGCAACCAGTCTAAGTCTTGTACGGTGAGATACTATCTCTGAACTAGTAACTTTATTTCTTGCGCACTGCAGGGTACCGCTAAGTAAAGGGGCGTGGCACCTCGCATACAAATCCCACTTTCATCCTCCATATCTGTGCATGTGTTCATGGTAGAGTACTGGAGCTTGGTATGGAGATATATAAAATCAATCCTATACTCTTAGACAAAATTGCGGCTATTTTATAAGGGGGCGTGACGCCTTTCAAACGCACTGAAGCTATTACGTATCTTTGTATGCATATACACTTTTGCTAGGTTATTTAAGATGGCGATGGAAATATGCCTTCTGACAACCACCGAACCGTAGCATTAGAAGATAAATGCGTCGCTGAAAATCATGAACGTGAACTGTTGGTGAAAATGTTGGACCAAAATGTTTCAATACAAAAAATTAATTTTGGGCGGGACGAAGTTTGCCGGGTCTGCTAGTTAGTTCTATAAAAGTTTAGATTCGTAATTGGTGGGTCTCTTTTTACTTTGGTTTTGGTAAATACAACAATACTTATATTTTAGGTAGATCACAAATGTCGTATAGATGCATATTTAATTTGACTGAAAAAAATTAGTGATGTTTTAATTTTTCCTCAAGTGTTGGTGCTTTAAGGAGAGTTGGCAGCCAATGAGCCTCACATTCGTACTCACACATACTTGTTCTCTCAAGGTGTATTTAACAAGGTGGTCTTCGGGCGGTGTTGTTAACCCTTATTTAGGCGTTAGGGGTGCTTGGACCTTTCTAGCTTCCTAACTCCCCGCGGGGTATGTAAATAAGACACTGCCAGAATATCGGGGTTACTTATGTGTCGCTACTCTTTTAAGTCCTGACTCCATGCGATCACTTACGTAACATTTTTTGAAGGAGGTAAGTTTTTATTTTTGTATCTAAGTTTCAAGTCAAAGTTATGCTTTTCTTTCATAAAGTTAACTATAATGAAGACCTTTATTTTATTTATTTATTTAGTCACGGCTAGAACATCGTCGCATATGTATCGCTACTCGCTTGAGTGCTGACCTCATGCGACCAATAACGTAAAATTTTTGGGGGAGGTAAGTTTTATTTTTATTTTTTAAGTTTGAAGTCGAAAATATGTTTTTGTTTTTTAGGTTTATGATAATAGAGTACTTTAATATTTTTGATAATACACATTTGGTTTTTAATCTGAAATATTGTTACGAAATTTTTGGAAAATGAGCGTGACCATGGGCGTAGCCAGGTAGGGGCAGGGGGGCCCGGGCCCCCCCTAACTTTCAAATTTTTGCCTAGATATTCAATAATACTACCACGAAATGCTTGCTTGATAATTTCGGCCCCCCCTAAATTTCAAGGTTTTTCCTATATATATACTGTATAACAAATTATACTCCCAACGCTAACTAAATAATTAGTAAATTGATTTGAAAAGTAGATATGTGGATCATCCGGTTCTGTATCAAGTTACTATCTCTAACTTCAAAGCACTTCCATTTTAAAAGGGTAAAAACCTGGCTGCAGTTGACAATGAGCAAAAATTGATTGAACGGAAACTATAAATAAATTTATAGTTCAATTGTTTATTACTTTGTCTTTAGGTTTGTGTCTTTACTAAGCGGTTGGGTGAACAGCCAAGACGTTTACTTCTAAAGTGTGACAAAACAAAATCAAGTAATATATTTAGCATAAATAAATATACCAGCCTAAAAAATACTCAAAATGTTCAATACGCCCTCATACTTATACATACATACATATATATGTATATCATTTAACGTTTTGTCCGGCTATTTGGTTTATTATACAGGTATGTAGAGCGAATTTAAAAAAATTCATCAGGGTTTAGTTGAGATATTCGTTTTTGTACATTTCCCAGTACTGCAAAGCTTTTGCCGGCCATTCACCTGGGAGTGGCCAGAAGTGATTCGTGTGCTTACGGTTTAAATCGCAGCTAACTACGTCCGGATATTTATATCCATGAATACTCTGGGTAGCGACCGAACGCTAGTTTGGGAGCGAGGTAAAGTGGGAGGGCGTAACACCCCGCGTGCGCTGGGGATTAATCGGGATGGAAAATAAAGGCTGACATCAGCTCCATCCACGAAATGCGATGGACGGGGCGGGGAAGGTAAGCGTGAGCCTTGCGACGTCTACTAAAGTTGCCACGTAAAGGAGTGCAATTCGGTGTTGGATTTGTGGTGGGAGAGAGACCGGCGTTCACTCTAGTGGACGAAAGTCTAGCCACAATCCGCATCAAAGCGAGATTCTTCAACATCCCATTCACATGGGCCAATGCCCCGATGGAAGAGAAGGACGAGGCATCCAAGGCTCTCTTAGCTTAGAGCGTACATATTAGCGCTGCCCCCGACACGTATAAAAATCGTGCTTGGCCATTTAAATGCCAAGGTGGGCAACGAAGGGATCTTTGGTGCCAGTGTCGAAAAAATCAGCCTCCGCATAGAAACGGCGGGCTGAGGATGATCCACTTCGCCGGGGCCCGAAGCTTGGCAGTATGTATTACTGGGTTCTAGCATAAAAACATCCATCAAGCTATTCTCATTTTCGTTGTTGGTGTTTCCGACAGGGTAGGAGTGTGATGTATTGTGGAACGATTTTCCGTCGTCCCTTGTCAAATTTGGTTTGGAGACAAACCGGTTTCGGCGTTGTTCCATCTTCAGTGTCATTTTTCGTTCTCTCAAGCTACATGGATGTCTCCACATCGAAAAACGGGAAACCAAATCGAGCATGTTGTGATAGACGGAAGACATGCTTCCATGTTTTAGATGTACATACGTACACTCCGAGGGCCAAACATCGACTCGCACTACTATATTGATGCATCCAATATACGACCTAACCTCGGAGAAGCAAAAAAAGGGCCCCCAACAATGCAGGGAAAGTTCAACGTCGAAAAGCTGCAATCAAAACAGACGGCCAATGGATTCGGCGCTCGACCCTCACACCTGCTGTGAGAGAGCACTTTTCAACAAACCGACTTGCGCGAGCAGTGGAACCACATTTCCCGCTAATTACTGGTACGATCACGAGTGTGAGAAAATGCTTGAAATGCTGTCCGACAGAAAAAACACCCGAAATTTTTAGCAGAGAGTTGAGCGACTTACGGAAGGTTTCAAGACTCTTGTATGAACAACCATGGCGACCTAGGGACTGATGTCCAGAACGTACTCAGATTATGGAGGGAACACTTTTCGACCCTTTTGAATAGCGGAAGCACTTCGAGGTCCCAGTCGATGACGATGGAGTCGATATCCCAGCGCCTGACTATGAAGAAAAGTGCCAAAGCTGTTTGAGCTGACGGCCTGTCAGCTGAGCTATTTAATTACGATGGCAAGGAGGTAATAAGGTGCATGCCCGACGACTGGAATTCAAGTGCGCTCTGCCCAATCCACAAGAAAGGCGACCCCGCCATGCGTACCAACTACCGCGGGATCAGCCTTCTAAGCATAGGTTGCAAGGTCTTATCGAATGTATTGTCTACCATAGACCAGGTATTCACAGTACGCCGAATCTTGGAAAAGACCCCCGAGAAAATGATCCGCACTCACCACCTATTTGTCGACTTTAAAGCCGCTTTCGACAGTACTAAAAGGTATATGCCGCTATGTCTGTCATACGCCTGTGAAAAATGACGTTGAGTAATACCACCAGCTCTGCTCTGTTGCCTTTCGCCACCAGACGGGGTTTCAGACAGGGCGGCTCTCTTTCATGTGGCTTCTTTAATCTGATGTTGGAGAAGATAATAAGATCTTCAGAACTGAACCGCTTAGGAACAATTTACTACAAGAGCGTACAATTGCTGGCTTATGCCGATGACACTAACATCATCGGTAAGAAAAACCGCGAAGTCTGTCCTGACTTTTCCAAGTTGGACAAGGAAGCAAAGCGAATGGGTCTGGTGGTAAACGACGACAAGACGAAGTATCTCCTGTCATCAAACAAACAATCAGCACATTCGCGCCTGGCACCCACGTCACTTTTGACAGTTATAATTTCGAGGAAGTAGAGAATTTCGTTTACTTGGGAACCAGCATTAACACCTGTAATAATGTCAGCATGGAAATCCAACGCAGAATCGCTCTTGCCAACAAGTGCTGCTTTGGACTGAGTAGGCAATTCAGGAGTAAAGTCCTCTCTCGACGTACGAAAACCACACTATAAATCACTCATCATGCTCGTGCTGGTATGTGGCGTATTAAAATACAGCGGCTCAACTGGCTTGATCATGTCGTTCGAATGGACACCGACGCCCCAGCTCTGAAAGTATTCTGGCTTCACTTGGCATTTCTAATAGGCGTCAGTTGGTCAAAATCGCTTTGGCGGTTACAGCGCCAAAAAGGAAGAAGAGGAAGAGAATAGATCTATAACCTTATCAGTCACACAGTGTTATAATCCCGACGAAATCCTTGACGGTGGTACCGGGAGGGGAACGGTACATGACGGTAGGAATTTTAGTTTGGGTTAAAGTCTCACACGGAAGGGGTTAGGCTTTCGATGCTTCCTCCTCGTAAAATAAACATGCTCAGTAAAAAGTTAACAATTTAAATCGACGAGTTTTATATCAACTTTTGTGAACTTCTGTTAATATGTTTTTTGTACATCATATTTACCTTTATTGGTTACAATAATTTTAAGCTATAATAAAAAAAATTTTAGTACATAAGTAAATTATTGGTTTTGAATTTTTTATTTTGTATGGCCCCCCCCCCCCTAAATTTCGTTCTGGCTACGCCCTGGGCGTGACCCCGCCCATGAAATCTGGCAATAACCACGCCCACCTTCCATATAACGGTAATTACTGGAGCTAATTCACTCAAAATCGATGACTGCAATAACCACTTAGCAGAAAATTACAGTATTATAAATGTTTGGATAATGGACGTGGCGCCGCCCACTTATGACCACAATTGTGTATCTTGGTAACCGATTTATCAATTTCCACCAAACTCGGTGCACTTAATAATCTTGGTACGGAAAAGCAATTTGTTGAAAATTATTTAAATCGGACTAAGGATACACCCGCTTCCCGTATAACGGTAAATTTCAGAAATACGAAAACTCCGATATTTCAATAATAGTTACAGCAATCTCCTAACCATAAATAAGACCGCTATAGACTTTTAGGAATTGGGCGTAGCACCGCCCACTTTATAACTACAAAGTGCACCTCGGTAACCACTTTATCGATTTGTACCTAACTATGTTCAATTATATAATTAAGTCTTACTCTGCATATTATCGAAAAGGTTTGAAATCGGGTAAACACCCCTACTTATCATGCAAAGGTAGTTCAGAGGAATTTGAAACGACGATATTTGATACCTGCGCCGGGTATATAAAGTTCGGTTTCGCCCGAACTTATACTTCTTTACTTTTTAACTTTAGTTTCCTTCACAAAGCTTTGTATTAAGTATCATTTAAAATATATAATTAGGTGATTCACAAGACGCGTTAACCGTCGTAAAATCGTAAGCTTAACAGTGTTTTATGTAAAATAATGATTACATTTTTTTAGAGGAGTTTTAACCGAAATTAATTAATCGCCTCCCTCTAAAAGAATTTTAACTGTTATTTTGTTTATTAATATTAAGCTAAAGATTTTACGACGCTTAACTCGCCTTGTGAATCCCCTTAATATATTTTAGTTATTACAGTTCTATGCATGTTTTGCTTATTAGGTGTTAAATAAAATAATAAATAGATACACATTCCAAACCAAAAAATACTTTTTAGTGAATACAAAAAAAAAATCATTAGATGAGGTCAGTTCTTTGGACTGTGATTGTACAAATGTATTCAGTCATTAACATTTAATCTTTAGTCCTTCAATTTCCATTGTTGTTATTAAGATACAAAATACTATGTATATACGGTTGCCAGACATACTGCTTTTACCAGTATAGTACTAATTTTTCAACTCCTGTACTGATTTTATTCATTTCTTCAATCAGTAGGCTAATGTAATGATTTTTAAAAATTTGTACTGATTCGTACTGAATTTTCAATTCAAACAAAGTACCTTAGGATTTTCTTAAGGTTTTTACATAACGTTGGAACTTCCTTAAACTGTACTGTAAAAAGTAAAAAGAAAATAATTTAATTATAGTTGACATGTTTCAGATAATGATTGACATGCTCAAGAAATTAATACAACAAAAAGATCAATCGTTTTATGGGCATATCGCATAAGCATAAATTACTTAAAAATAAGATTGACGTTTTTTTGTCGAGTGTTGTTAGTTATCTCGAAAATAACTTTCAGTGTAATAACAAATTTGAATAGCTTTTGCCCAGTGATGGAAAAGTAGGCACAAAGTGCCATTTTTGGTTGATTGTAGTTCAAAGTGTCTCTTTCCCGGTAAAAAACTTTGAGAGAAAAAAAATACACTTTTTGAGAAAAATAAATTTAAAAAAAAAAGTTTCACTTTTTGTTTATTGTTAAATAAAAAATCTTAAATAATGAAAATCAATAATTATATCATTTTATCTTGAAGTGACAAAAATTACTGACATTTAAGTAAAACATTGTTGGAATCTATTAAATTTTGACAGAGTTATGGGCAATTAAAAAAAAATCTCACTGTCAATTCGAATAATCGATTTTTGCCTAAAAAACAAAATCGCGTTTAATTCGGCCGAAAAATTTTTCCGAGCCAAAAGAAAAAATACGTGTCTCATTATTTGGACCAACAAACAATGTATTTGAGTTTGGTACAAATTAAAAATCATGCCCGTACCTGACCGGTTGTCTGGAAATGGAAAGCATCCCTATATTTCGGTGTATTTCCCCTCGGTAATTGGAATTATGTGTAATTTTCCTATGAATTTATGTATATGTCTAAGGAATCCTTCATAAAAGTGATTTACTGTAATAATTTAGCTAATTAATAATTATTATATTACTTCAGCGTATTTTAAAATTATTATTTCTAAAAATATATTGTTCTTAAACCGCCTTAAAAAAATTTAATTTTGTGGCACTTTCATCTTGTTTTCGGCACTATTTGTGAAGACTATTTGGCACATTTTAAAATTCTGAAATTCCATCCCTGCTTTTGCCTATAACTTGCAATCCTTTTTTCACAATTTACTGGCATTGTAAAAGAGTTTTGCATACAAGACATAGTGCATACAAGAGATACTCTTTATAGCGAATTCTTAGTCTTTCAAATTTTTGCGTAGTTGAAAAGAGTGATTTAAGCCATGAGGAATTACAGATAAAGTCCTTAAATAGTGGTATTTTACCACAGCTTGAAAAAAATATGTAATTTGGTTTTTTTTTTCAATACCACACTCCAACGAAGCAACTGAGAGGATCTTAAGTATAAAAATTTACTTCCTGGCGCAAAGAGAGAAGCCGTATTCTCAAGTGAACTGCAAATTAGAAAAAATTTTAAACTGAAATGTATAGCTCTTTGACAACTTAAACACTGAAGATGGAAATGATCTTATTATTGCGATTCAAAAATGTCATAAACATAAAACAATTTATTGGCTTCTGTATACAATGATGTGTACACTCTTGTTAAAGTGAGTAGTACTCTTATTTTTTATGAACTATAGTTTATATATCTACTAAAATATTGTTAACAACAAGTACACACTCTGGCATTACTTACTGTTACTTACATTCATAATTTTGCTTTGAATGAAAATGTACTGAAAAGTACTGATTTTTTTAGCATAAAAAAGTCTAACGTACTGACTTCACGCATAAAAAATCTGGCAACCCTATATGTATAAGAAACATATTATGTATTGTATTCACGAGTAGCTTTGAATTCGATGGCTACTTGGATGCTACTTGGAAGCTTTGTAAGTTCCTTCCTGCAAAGCCACACTTCATACCATTGCGCAAATTAACAAAGGCCATTTCTTACTTCAGATCTTTTATGTTTAATCCACTTTTTCATTGCTGGTTTGTTCCTATGTGACGTGATTATTTTATTTTCTAGTTCACTTCTGACTGCAAATGTTTACTAGCCTTACAAAGCTTTTAGAACCAATCGATAACTCAAAGTAAGATAATTTCAGCAAGAATTGCCACAAATGCACAACAAACACATTGTTTTTGCATTAAGAAACACCGCGGCGAAAGTCTTGGCAGTTCAGGCAAGACCGTATTATATAAATTCGCCTTGCTACTGCAAAATAAAAACACAGCACTATATCTGTGTTGTTGCCAGCTTGAATTATATATAAAAACGTTTGAATTTTTCATAGATAACTATTAAATAACGAATTCCACAAATTTCCCACAACATATCGTTCCCCAAACATTGCCCACAAAAATTAAAATTTCACCGAATTTGGGGAATTGCCCACAAAAAGACAATGCTGTCACAAGGGTTATCTATATGAA
>NW_023458555.1:115537607-115539141 GCF_013731165.1 Rhagoletis pomonella
GCCGGATCGTGAACCCGATTTTGGGGGGGAAATGAGAATAAAAAATTTTGTACGCCCAAGTATGATAGACATTTTATTTTATTTTGTTATATATTGTTTATAAATGAAAATTTATTTTTATGAATCATATGTTTTCAGTCATATGTTTGGTCAAAAATATTGTTTTTCTAAAAAAACATGCAAAATCCAACGGATATATTAAAAAAAGTGAATTTTTTACTTTTTATTATACTAATCTTGTAGATTTTGAGACGAGGAATACTGTTCCACTATTTAAAAACGAAAACAAAATTGTCAATCCCTCAATTTGAAAAATGCATTATATATTGCATTTTTTATGATTTGCATGCAGCTGTGCATCCTTCACACAATTGTTCAAGACAATTCAAGACCTTTAATTTAAGTCAAAGTAAAAGTTTGGGAACTAAATTGTTACGATTCTGAAATTTCATTCGACATTTTACGCATTTTTTTCTAATTTCGGAGTAAAAACTAGCACAGCAGTTTCGAAGTTTGGTTTAAAATTGTTATAACTTGGCTCTTAGACGGCGTAGATGGCTCAAATTAGTGCTATTGAAATGCACCTATTGATCGAGGGATATAAAATTGAGTGAAGGATGCACAGCTGAATGCAAATCATAAAAAATGCAATATATAATACATTTTTCAAATTGAGAGGTTGACATTTTTTCGAATTTTGAACAGTGCAATCGTGTTTCTCGTCTCAAAATCTATAATACTAGTGTAATAAGAAATATATAAATTTTTTGTTTTGGAATAAATCCCGTGGATTTTGCATGTTTTTTTCGAAGAACACTACTTTTGACCAATTTTTTTAAGGTGACGGGGTAATTGTGGCTAAATGGCAATATTTTTTGGTGAAAGGGATTTACTTTAGCTTTCAAGGCCATTTTGTTTCGTATCAAAATGCTGCTTCTGTCGAAAGCGCTGCGATTAATTCGCATGCAGTGTTCAAAAAGCAAACTGTGCGGTTTGTGAAAGGACAAGAGATGAATTTTAAAATGCTGTGTATATTTTTCAGATATGAGCTCAGCGACAAAATCTATTAGAAATGGACAACTTCATATCAGAAAAAATTTCAATTAGCACGAAATCGTTCCGGAAGTAGAATCACAATACCCAGAGTGTGATTGAAATTCTTAGCCTCGATTTCTCGACCGACTCGGATTTGGGGGGGAGGGGAATTTCCCATATTTTCCCCCTGTAGATCCGGCCCTGTCTGGATGTAATTATGTAATATTGGTGCGCCTAAAAGATGCAGCGATTTCCATTCTCAAGTTACATACCTGATGACAGTACGAATAGGAATTGCTTTAAACTTCCATTCTTAAAGTAACCTGATGACAGTACAAATGGAAATTTTAATAGCGAGGTTTTAGTTTTTTAAACTATAATTTTATTCTTTATTTCTGTGAAAATAAATCAGCAACAACTTGGCTCAAGAGTTGTATCGATTTATCAACGAATTTGTTGTCAGATTAGAAAAAATTTAAACGGCGGATGTGAATTGGCG
>NW_023458555.1:115539241-115546729 GCF_013731165.1 Rhagoletis pomonella
GCATGTACCAAAACTCATATTTTTGGGTACGGTTTCCACCTATTAAAAAATTACTATTTTATACTTACATAATATATGTAATGAAAGTCGAGAGTTTTTTTACCAAGTTCATCTCGAAGACTACTGAACGGATACTTTGATGTAATAGTGTCGATAGGGATATTATCTTTAAAACTTAGAATTTTTATAGGGCTGCCAACATCTGTTCGTAAAATTACAAAAAGGGTACGTCAAATAAAAGGGCTTGGCCTCTTGATGTTCACTAATGTATTATTTTTTGAGTAGGTTTGCCACCCTAAAAAATAAGGTACCAAGTGAAAGAACATGGTCTCCGGATGTGCAATATGTAAGCTTTTATTTTTTTGAGCGGGGTTGCCACCTTTTTAAAAATTACTAATTACATATGGGTATTTCAAAATTGTCGTTACGGGAAGCTCGTATGACAAATTGGTAAAAAAGAAAGAATTGAAAAAGGCAAAATTTTAAAAAGGGGTTTTCTAGATTTGCATAGTAATTAAATAGCCCCTTACTCAGTAAAAAATTACTAACTGTTGGTAATAGCGATTTAAATCTCTTAGTAAGTTCTCGCCCTGACGTTACAAAAAAAAAATGAAGAGGATTTTGACTTCGAAAGAGTATTCATGAATTTTATGTCGAACGTACTTTTTATTTTGACATCAGCGCCACCAGCGGTTCCATTTTTTGCAAATCTATGTCCTACTATGTTTCAACTAAACATGCCAAATGGGAAACAAATCAGAGCATAAATACGGGTTTTCGAAATATCTCGAACTTGGCGCCACCTACGAAGACCATTTTTGGCAAAACTGTTTCTACTTACATAGCCAGTATTTATTATAGTACCAGGTTGAACGAGCTTTGCCCGGGGTGCATATACTTTTTAAAGTTTTCAAAATATGGATAGCTTTAAAAAACATTTTGGAAATAAAAAACATTGGATTTCGATATCTGTTAAGTAAATTTCTTACTTCAAAATTTAGGTGGCAACCCTATTCCGAAATACGCTGGAATGAATGGTACATATCATGAGCGTATATTTACTGTGTATACTTAAAAGAATGCTGATTGAAATTAACAAAATAAAAATTTGTATTACATAGAAGCGTGGCAACTCTGATGGAAAATTCTTTCTGACGAAAGTTCCCAACAATACCTTTCATTTGATACGCATATTGCGATGTTTTAGATAAATTGTGTAGAATCGAAAATAAGTGGCAACCTTACACTATCATCTTAAGGGTAACATTTTGTATATAGGGAAAGCATTGTTTAAGAACCTCTTCTTGGTACCCATGAATAGTAAAATTTTACCTTTTTTTCTAAACAAAAAATTTAATAAATGTACGATTCAAAATAGGTGGCAACCTTATTAAAAATATTTTTGAATTAGAGATCTTTAAAATACCTTCCAATTAATACCCATATTATGATGTTTAAATTGTTTTGTAACAAATTTTGAATAGGTGGCAACCTTATACGAGTCTTACCAGAGATAGTGCCTATTCAGTTAACATTAGAATCCCAAACATTATCTGAGTACAAAGTTTCATCAAAATCGTTAGAGCCGTTTCCGAGAACCCTATGGATATATATATAGATATACAAGAATTGCTCGTTTAATGTAATAAGATAAAGCAGCTGAATCGGCCTATAAATAAGTTAGATATAGGACTTAAAATTTATTTTACGCGGTAGACTTTTTACTATACATATCGTCGCTATGAGTACAAAACCGCGTATCAAGTTAATGCAAAACCGCGTATGTGAGGTTGCATGAATTATTTTCTGTAGAGTAAAAACACTCATATTTCAAAATGGTTCTCTTTTTTATAAAGCAATCGCATTTCTAGCTAGAATATTTCAGGACGATTGGATAAGGATTGAGTCAAGAGCTTGTGTGAGCAAATCCAATTTTTGGCAGCCAATGTCAGTTACGCGGTTTTGCAGAATGACGATACGCGGTTTTGTACTTTAAACGTCGATATGTATGTAATACGGGAATGTATTTTTGTTAATTACATCCGATTTTCACAGTTCATTAAATTAAAATAAATTAGGCCTGAAAGGAATGGCATTCAGATGTGCAATAATGTTTTATTTTTTTTCGATGAAGGTTGCCACCTGTGCGAAAAATTATAAGATGCGTGATATTCGTCGGAATACGAAAAATTAGGTCTGAAATGCAAGGGCTTGGCCTCTAAATGTTGAGCTATGTGTTACTTTTTAGTAGGGTTGCCACCGTCTTAAAAATTATAAGATCATCAATGATCGTGGACTAAAAAAATGAGGTACCAAGTGAAAATATATGGGTTTGCCACCTTTTTAATACGTGAAGGTATTTTTTGCTCCCAATGACCTGCTAAATAGTTCAAAGGAACATTATTAGCTGCTCCTGACATTATTTTTATTTTTTTTTTTGTTTTTAAACTTTTAGGTCCCTATACATTTTCTTCATTCAGAGTCCTTGCTGCTGCCTCTTTTCGAAGTCTTCATAAATATCATGAATTCTATTCCGTCGTATCATTTCTTATTTCACTAGATAAGGAAAATGCTTTGGTTTTGAAGTTAAATACCTATATAAATTTTTCCTTGTAGATTAATTGCCCTTCCTCTTATCGACGTTGGATTCCTCTTCAAAAAGATTATGAATATTCTTTAAGCATACCATTCCAGACTTTTAAAGATAGCACAGGCCTGGAATGGTATCTGCGTTAAAAAACGAATTAGAAACTTTGGTAGGTATTAGGTACTAAGCTAGAAAATTCTATCACATAAGTTCTCTGAGAAAATTCATTTTTAATTTTGTTTTTAATATTACAGCATGTTACTAGCGTTAACTTCGAATTTTCTTTCTGATGTACTTATGGCGTTTTTTTACCCACAAAAAATGTTGCTTTTTATGGCCCTCCCCTTAGTATTTGTAGTAAGAGGGCAATGAGAAGGTAACATTTTTCGGTAGAAAAGAAAATACCATTAGTCTCTTTGGGGTTATTTTTAACTACTACTGTTTGTTTTTTAAGAAAAAGTTTAATTTTAGTTTGATTAACTTTTGGCATTTCATGAAAATTGTTAACAATTCTAAAATATGTATGCCATCAATAAAAATCAATCGCGATGTGCCGAAAAACAAAGCTATATTTTAAATTAACATACATACCTAGATATCAAAAAATTAACATTATTATTGGAAGAAGAAAAATAATGATAAATTTCTCAGGCTTGCGTAATGCAAGAGGAAATACTCTATTCAATGCTCCTCACGTAGACTTTTTGAACTTGAAAATTACCGATTTGAGTGTTTTGTATGATCTTTCTCTATTCACGCTCTTCACGTAGACATTTTTTACTTGCATATTTGTGATATCGTTGGCTTAGTTCGGAAAAGTGCTAAGTGTAAATTGAGATTTTGATGCTGTAAGATAGCATAACTGAAAATACATCATTACCAAAAAAGAAAATTACCGTAATGTCGTTTTTACTTGTTGTTATGCATTGGTACGCAAATGTGCTAAGTCCAAAAAAATCAAAAAAAAATATATATACACGTCTGTCCGTGTACACGATAACTCGAAATATCTCAACGAAATTTGGTATGTAGGTTGCCCTTTATCCAAGGTAAGTTGGTATTAAAAATGGGCGAATCGGAATGTAACCACGCCCATTTCCGATATAAAGGTATTTTCTAAAAATGCAAAAACTACGATATTTCAGTAAATGTTGGATGCAAATTGTTCAAAATTAATATGTGAAGTAGAATTTTTGTAAAAATTATTATTATAATTTTTGGAAAATGGGCGTGACCCCGCCCACCTATTATGAAATGCTGTATCTCAGTAGCCCATTCACCAATCTCCACCAAACTCGTTACGAGCCTTATTTAGGGTCTAGCTAAGAAATCTGTTTAAAATCTAATTCACTTAAAATCGATGATCGCGATAACCACTCAGCAGAAAATAAGATTATGATACATTTTTGGATAATGGGCATGGTGCCGCCCACTTATGACCACAAATGTGTAACTCGGTAACCGATTTATCAATTTCTACCAAACTCGGTGCTCTTAATAAACCTGGTACGGAAAAGCAATTCGTTGAAAATTATTCAAATCGGACCAAAATTACATTCGCTTCCCGTATATCTAACGGTAAATTTCAAAAACACGGAAAGTCTGATATTTCACTAACTGAAGACGCTAATTTACTTCAAGTTAATACTTACCACAATCTCTTAACAATAAATAAGACTGCGTGACACCGCCCACTTTATGACTACAAGGTGTATTTCGGTAGCCACTTTAGCGATTTCCACTAAACGTGGTTCAATTATTTCAGAGATTGTGGTAAGTCCTAAAAGAGCCTATAAGTCTGCAACAGCTTTATTTGGAAATTGGCCGATTATTGGTACTAAAACAAGACGAACTATGGAATAAAACTGCATTTACAGATTCGAAAAATATTGAAAAAAAAAAAGTTAGACGGTTTTTTGTCCCTCCTGAAAAATAAAAAACAATGGACTTAGCACGTTTGCGAACTAAGCACACGATATGAGGGTTTTTGTATAAATTTTCTCAATTCATAAAGAATTAGTATTGTCAAACTCTCCAAGTACACTCTTTTGGATTTTAATACACAAATTGGATTTATAAGTGTCTTTGGATAGCGCCATAATTTTTATGTATTTTTTATGAGAAAAATAAAAAACAACTACGATGGGCAAAAAACTAAAATTTTGGGATTCTTATTAAAAGATTTTTGCATGGCAGAAACACACTCGAAGGTTTGCCTTTGCCTTTGGAGCGAACGCTGTTAGAATTTTGATTTTGGTCGGGCCACGGATCGAACCAGGTCCTACGAAGTGGTAGTACCTACGCACCTTTAACCATCAGTCGCAGCAGTTTATAAAATTACGTTCAGAAAAATTCCGAAAAAATTAGACAAAGTCCTGAAATTATTATTCAATTGACATTTAATTTCCTAAAATACTTCATTTTCGTATGGCATTTCTCATGAAACGCTTATAGCCACTTTCGCGAAAGCAATTTAAGTGAAAAATTATTATTTTATTTTAATTTATTGACGGAAAGAAAATCATTTTTCACTTAAATTGCTTTCGTGAAACCGGCAGTTAGGCCATGTCAGATCAAAGATTGTACTCAAGTTGTACGAAGTCCTGCCCTTGGGAGCCCTTTTGAACTTATAAGAGGTTTATAGTTATTTTATAGAGCAAAGTGAACGAGTATATTGCGTAAGTAAACCATTATAAAACTCTTTTGAGTTATCCGGCTGCATACACTAATATTTCCCAAGAGTAGAATTTTACCCCTGCAACCTCAGACCGAGAAAATTGCGGTATTACTTCGGTCTGATACGCACACTTAGAAAACTGTCTTGTATTTCTGGTAGATCAATGTGTGAATTTAGCTTGAAATAAAAATGGGCACCGTTTCCAAAAAATCGTTTTTTTTTTATTAATCACGGTTTTTATTCAGGTTTTAAACCATTTAAAACTGAATTAAAAACCAAATCTTTTCGGTTTACCGAAAAAAAAAACGAATTATAAAAACACTGCAAACATCCAAAAAAACATCGATATCGAATTAAATTAAATTTCCACTTATACTTATTACATATTTTTTCTTCTTTAAAATCCTGTTTAAATTTATTTACTTGCTGCGTGCAATGCAAATCAATTGTTTTGTATACCTACCATGCCACTTGTTACATATGGAAATGTCAACATATCGTGTAAAGGCATGTTAGATTTGTTTCTGCACAAAGCAGATGCACGTACATACGAAGTTAAATGTTTCTGTTTGCATCTGACACCAGTGATCGGACTTGAAAAAAAAATGTGTGTGGTAGAATCTGGAAAAAAATGTGGTAGATTTCAAAAAAAATGTGGTAGATTTCAAAAAAAATGTGGTAGATCTCAGGTTTTGGATCAAACTTTGTACAAAAATTAAACAAATTCTGCAAGCTTTCACCTAAATTGCAAACATTTTAATAAGAATAAAAAAAATAATAGTTTTAGTATAATAAAGTGCAAGATTGAAATTGCTAAAAATTGCGTTGAGTTTTGGCAATTTTTTTCCTTGACAGTGTAAAGCAGATCGTTCCATATCAAGATATTTTTCGAACATATTTTGAAAGATTTCTGCAACCTTGCGGAGTGCTGCCAGCTTTTCTTTTTATCACATCACGATGAAGCGAACAAATGTGGCCGTTCCAGAAACCGATTTTGACAATTCTCAAGTAAAAGTAAACAACGCTTTAGAAACTTTAGATGCACTGAAATTTGCTAATACTTTCACAAAAATCGCCGTTTTTTAACATTTTCGCTATTAATTTTTTTTATAAATCATATATTTTGCAATTTAACACAATAAAACCACGTTTCCTGTCGAAAAATTGAATATTGCGAAAATTTCCCATTTTACGGTTTATTTTATCCTCCCATTCTGCCTGTTGTTAGTGTTTAGTGTTGGACAATTTTTGCTCTTAAAACTAATAAAATTGTGTCGAGCAAAAATAAAACTACTCAAAAACGCGAATATGTGGTATATTTCAGAACTTGTGTGGTAGATGTGGTAGATGCTCAAAAAAGTTGCAGATCTACCACAATATGGTAGACGTCCGATCACTGTCTGACACGCATATAGAATCATCTGAGTTTAGTTTATTTCGTCTTCAAATAACGTATTTTTAAATAGTTAAATGAAGACTGCGAAATTGACAGACAGTCGCAATTACATATGTATTAAAAAACTCACATTTACAGATGCAAATACATATCGTGTAAGAACACTTTTAACAACTTCGTTTCCGAAAATAAGAAATATAAGACATATTTATACAAACATAATCTTCATTTCATAAACAAAAGCTTTTTTAATTTATGTATAGATATATACATACATAAGTATATAGTTGTATATATAATTATATATGTATTTATATACGTACATACCTACAGTATCGGTCATATCATTAACACCCCCATTTAAAATTAATATTGTTTGCCACTTATGTTTCATTATATATTTTAAAGAATTTTCAATTAAAATACAGTTCATTTTATAACCGTACATATAACCCCAAGTGTATAACTTTGTAAAAGACTATAAAAAAATGCGATAAGCAGAAGCGTTAGACCTTTTTTTGAGTATATGTAAAGCTTTATAGACCATTCAATTTTAGTCTGCTAATGTGCAAGTTTCAAGTGGCTTAAACTTTTTCATAATTTTTTTGCCGCATTTGCTTCCATATAAGGAATAAACACAATTTGTATATTTTTATATGAAAGAAACCCGCAACACCTTTGGTAAAACAATTATAAAAATCAATATAATTGTTATAAGGCCATAAAATAACAAAAACAAATAACTTAAGGACGAGCACACCTAAAAGTTAAACATTCTAATAATAGAATTATTAGCAAAAAACCAACAATACCAACAACCACATGATC
>NW_023458555.1:115546739-115548735 GCF_013731165.1 Rhagoletis pomonella
AATAGAATTATTAGCAAAAAACCAACAATACCAACAACCACATGATCAAGTGAATTGCAGCGGAATAGCTGCGCTTGATTGTGTTGGCATAACAAAAATGAAAATAGTGGAAATAAGCAAACGATAATTTACAAGGCGTACTTAGCACGGTGCATAGGCAACTGGCTGAGTCAGTGGGATCGTCGGTTCGAATCCTACTGAAAGAAGTCTGATGAGGAAATGTGGTGATTTCCGAAATAGCTATCATTTCTACCATTTTTTCAAATTATTATTGCTTTTCCACAATAAAAATTTTCATTTAAAAAGGCCTCGAGCTCAATATAAATTGTTAAATATAATTGTTATAAAGGCCAAAAAAATAACAAAAACAAATAACTTAAGGACGAGCACACCTAAAAGTTAAACATTCTAAAAATAGAACTATTAGCAAAAAACCAACAGCCACATGATCAAGTTTAAATAGCACTGGAATAGCTGCGCTTCATTGTAGTTGGCTTAATATATAAATAATGGTATATGAAATAGGGCAAAAAAGCAACAAGAATTCACAAGGCGAACTTAGCACAGTGCGTAGGCAACTGGCTGAGTCAGTGGGATCGTCGGTTCGAATCCTACTGAAAGAAGTCTGATGAGGAAATGTGGTGATTTCCGAAATAGCTATCACTTCTACCATTTTTTCAAATTATTGTTGCTTTTCTACAATAAGTTTTTCATTAAAAATGGCCTCAGGCTCAATAAAAATAGTTGAATATAAAAAATCAACGGTAATTTTTATCCACTTGAAACTTGCACATTGTTATACTAAAATTGAATGGGCTATAAAACTTCTGAGAAAAAGTTTGAAGTTTGGGTGGAAATTTGATGAATTTTTTGTAGTATTTTATAAAGTTTTAAACTTGAGTTTATCAGGCATGTTCTGCAATTAATTTCCGAGTAAATTTCAACCAAAGCCACTTTCAATTCAAATTAAATGGAGTAGAAATTCACTCGGAAGTGAATTACAGAACCTCCCTGTATATGAATTTTGTTAGAGAATGAACTGTATGTAATTTGAAAATTCTTTAAAAAAATAAATAAACATTAAACCATATCACTTTGTACTGGGAGTGCTATTGTTATTTAAAGGTTTAAGCATAATAATTAAATTTATTCACGTCAACCGTTTGCATTTTTACTTATTACCTACCGACGCGTTCGATCGTAAGTATGCGAATGGTTGTTTCTATTGTCCGTCTTCTAACGTATTGTCACTTTCATTAAATTGTTATACCACTTATCATGAACGAAAGACACAAGATCACGCGGGAAGGAAAGAACGAAAAAAGATATTTTCTAGCTGCCGAAATCTCGACGCCATCTTTGTTGTAAGAAGTAAACAACGAAGAGAACGGAGAAAACCGCGAAATTGTTGAACGCATGAAAAATCATTTTTATTATGCAAATTCTTCTACAAATCATGCCGTTGTGTTAAATTATTCTTTATCTTACGTGTACACACGTTGTCACAAGCGAAAATGAAGAAAATTGCAGTAAAAAGCCACCACCAAATTGTAAACAACGAAGAAATGTAAACAAACGGCTAATGTCAAAATCGTTCAACTTTTTTCCTAAATGCGATTCTAACGGGCTACTCTCCTGCCCGCGTGATCTTGTCTTTTTGGTTCATGTACCACTTATATTATATGTATATATATATATTCCTTTATTCATTACGTAGCGTTGCATTTGCAGTTCAGAGTTGCTTAATGGCAATTTAGCCTGCAAAGTAGGTAATATCGCTCAGGGCAATCCTACATAACGTCGCCTCAGAAAACGGATGACGAATGTGCAAAATCACGATTTTGGGATTTTGATGCAGATTTACTAAGTTGGACATGCTCTTTCGATTTCTGCAATCCATTTTTTTATATCTCCATTAGTTTTTGAGATATTTCGTGCGCATTTTGTCGTATGTTACATAATATTAATGATTGGGTATGCCTTTTGTTGTATGTGC
>NW_023458555.1:115548835-115555361 GCF_013731165.1 Rhagoletis pomonella
AAACCGTGTTTTGTAACATTCGACATCCGTTTTCTGAGACGACGATAATATGTATGTATGTACTAGGGCTGCTTCGAATGTCATATTTTTCACATTCGCGAATACGAATGCGAATTTTCGAAATGCGAATGAACGAATGCGAATGCGAATATTAGGAATAACATTAAAAAGCTTCTAACGTATTGTCACTTTCCTTAAATTGTTATACCACTTATATTATATGTATATATATAAGTTACGGACGTTAAGTCCGTATAAGTCAAAAAAATTAATTGGGCCAGCCGCCTAAAAGGAAACACAGACAGGTTAGCAATTCACTTAGGTTTTATTAACACTTAACTTGTTACTACTAAGTCTAATACTAAACCGTTGCTTGCTTCCCACCTTCGTTCTCCGGCAGCGACGCAATGGTTGCGTAACATGTTTACAACCCATTGTCTGAGACTCGATTTGGCCTTGACTTCCCACGGGTGCATTATGGAATGCAAGTGGCAATGTCTCCCGTTACACTATATGGTGAAATTAAAATATGTTGACTGCGGCACGTGTAACTGCCAACCGTGGGAGCGTCGCAACAAATGCGACTGGTGCCGGTTAACTCTTCCCCCTCTAAAGATTTGCGTCCCGCAAATCAACGGTTTGGGAGACGTCCTTCTTAAGTCGGTTTCGAGAACTCTGTTGCAGTATGGACAAATTTAGCTCAGGAAGTTTGGCTCCTGTCGTCAATTTTCTCCAAATCCTAGACCTTCAGACGTCGCAAACCAGTTAGTTTTGTCCTTCAGGTAACCCAAAAGTCGTATGTTTCCAGACGTCATTTCATGGACGAGGTCGAGGTTCACTGCCAGACTCTTATTCGTTATTGTAGACAACACAGATGGAAGCACCTGCACACCTGAGCTGCTTGTACTCCAGTAGGTTTGATTGTTGATCGTTACCGTCTCGTTCTCCAGCTGAAGAATATAGGAACCAGACAGGTGTTTAGATATTTGACCTGACCATACGCTGCTGTTGAAGTTATCCAGGAATATTGTATCTTCCTTGAGTACTTCAACCGTTGTTTCCAGGTAGGTTATGTAGCGACAACTTGTTTGGCCGCCCTTGAGTAGACGTCTTAAACACCCCTCTTCAGGCAGTAAATCTAGTGACCCCTGTTTACAAAACATAGCTGTGGCGAGGTGTAGACAGCTATCCTTAATACCATACGTCTGTTGTTTGTTCATTAGGATTGTTTTGTACTTCAAGTCGACTCGATGACCATCCCTCAAAATTGATCGTGTGATTAAATGGTTGAACCTTGTTTGCGCCACTTTTGGCATGGACAAGACGTATAGTAGAAGGGTGCCGTTGGTGTAGATTGATGGCTCACTATATTCGATGGCTTCGATGACGTTGCTGTACGGAAGGACTTCGATTTCGCTTATTAGTTGGTTTATTTCCTCCTTATTTATTAGGTTACTGTTGACAACTCCTGCATTTGACATGCTCGAATCAACTCGTTAACGTCCTCCTTAAGGATCGATACCTTGTGCTCTATTTCCTGTGAAACTTTAGCCAGGTGGTTGCGTCCCAAAATGTCATTCGTGGCCGTCGCGATTCCATTAACAGCCTGTAATAGCTCTTGAGTTTTCTTGAATATTTCAGAGTTTACCTTATATTGGTGGTTGTTATTGGTTACTAATGCGTCTTGGCTCCGCAGGACTTCATCCCAGTCTAAGGCGTCAGGTGTGCCAGCAATCCACTTCCAGGCTGACCCAATCCAATTGATTGAACGCTTCGGTCTTTTAGGCTTAGGGCCCTTCAGCTCGTCGAGTTAAGTTTGAGTTTTCTCCAACTGATAGGTGATGACGTCAGTGATAGCGTTGGTCTCGTTCATCCTTGAGGTTTCATAGCTTAGACGATTTAAAATTTTATCATAGCGCGTCAAGTCGATCATGTGGACCAGTTTGAAATGCCCGTTGACTATCCAACCGTACCCATCTCGAACAGTTAGAACAGGAGAATCTAGGTTGAATACGACGTATGCTTATGCGGTTGCATAGAGGCAGATTCTATGAATTAGATTCGAAATTGTTAACTTAATCCTACTTTTACCTCCTAGATAGCTTAAAATGAACATCGTAAATAATTTTATTTTCAGGAATTGAATTTAACTTTCTTTCTTTAAATTACTTCGAAATTAAGTTTTTAAGTCAAATCGAATACAGAATGCTTTATAATTAATTATTTGGAATTCGTTGTATTTTTTTTTGAATCGTGTATGCCGAAATTTTTAACAATAATCCTACAGTAGCAATTTAATTTAGTAATTATTTCTTAATTTCTAATACTATCTCTAGTGTGTGGAGCTCGGCTGGATAAGGGATATCAGGAATTCATGAGGACCCAGGTAGTGATGTTAACAGTGGATTTGTTGACGATTAAGTTGTTAGTATTTAATTACTAGGATTAGTATCATTAGTACGGGGTAGTAAGTTAGACTAATAATTTTAATTTTTATATATTTTTTTGCATTAGTTTCTGCGTGTTAGTAAGTTAGTATTTTTTTCAACTTTTAAGCAGGTTTGTGGTTATTTTTGGTTTTATGGAATGCTTTCCTCTTTTTTTTTTAATATTTCGTGTATTTCTTGCAATTCATTCAAACCTTGCATATTGCTTTAATTTGGTTTTCCATTGCGGCTTTTTCTTGCCATTGGAATACAAACGTAAACTCAGATGACATTGGAAGGCTCGCGGTAATCCCTGTAGCGCCAGCTGCTTGCCAGATACTTTTGTAGGTGAATGTATGTATGTGGGTATGGAGTGGACCAAACATAAGGCAATCGGACATCTATGTTAACTGAGCGTGAATGTGGGTACAAGATCGAACATAAGTAGTGTGATCAAACCTCGATGTTAACCGATTGTGACTGTGTGAGTGTATAGGTATTTGATCGAACATAGTTAGTCAAACATTAACCATGTAAAGCCCAGAGAAAGTTCGAAGTGCTCAGTGAAACTAAAGTTGAGGGTGTGTGTGTGATAGCGGTTTTTCTTTTGAGTTTTCATCGTGCATATGTAAGTACATAACACCGTTTGAGTCATTTGGCCAGGCCAAAGGGTATAAAATGACCCAAGTGGTGGCGAACGGTGCAGATACAAAAGTTACGGTGCTAGCGTTATTATAACCGGGTGAAGTAACAGTGTAAAAGTTAAAGTTAAAGTTATTTTTATAAAAAAAAAAAGAAATAAAAAAAGGTTCGGTGTTTAAAGTGTATGTAGTTACTATACAATTCTGTGAATTGTGCCGTTTTACCGGATTGTCTCGTACCGCTGATCGCAAATCTGTAACAGTGTAGTGCTAAATTGGGAACTGGAGGTAAGTACTGCCCAATATTATTCCCCAAACCTTAAATCTGCGGGCATACATACTTACGCCAGCGCATAGGTATGTATGCATGTACATACATATGTAGATTAAAGGCAAATTACCAATCTCAAATGTTCATCTACTACCGGATACAAAATCCTAAAGAAAATGCATGTACTTATTTTTCAGGTCGCCTTGATACTCGTATATGTAGATAAAGGACCTCCACGCGCGGGATCCCGGAAATAGTGATCCATATCTTGGGAAGTGCACGCGCATTTGCTACACGACGTATGGTTTTAAACACACAGCCACACCTACAAACACTCATATCACAAACATATTGCCACCACCGCACAACAAACATACACCCGGGCTGCAGGAAAACTCACGGAGATACATACATACACACCAGCAGCAGATATTCGCCACAAAACCATTTACTTGCTACAAAAAAATTTCACCGAGGGAGGAACGGCATATACATAACTCGCTTAGTAAGCAACAACAACGCTGTCACCAATGGTCTAACGATCTTGACTGGAGCAGACCAACCGCTCCTGGATGGTAGTAGCAGAAAAGAAGAAATACAGCAGAGAGCCTAACAGCGAGGGAAAACCGTACCAATATTCATAACGTGAAGAGGAACAGCGCCGCGAAAGCATACTTAGTGGGCGCTACGCTTACGCCGCCGATCCGCAGCAGCGCCGCAAACACGGCGATCAACTCTTTCGTTTTTGCTTGTGTTTAAGTGCTCAGACCCAGTATTAATAGGTGCTCTTAAATTTGTATTTATTGCTTTTGTTTTACCTTTTATGAGTTGGCATTTGCTCCCGCATTCCTTTATTTTCATATTCCGTTGTTTTTTTTTGCAATTTGCATAAATTTAAATGTTCCAGGTATTTGAGGTTTATAGGGAAATTAGGGCCACTAGAAAATTAATTTAAGTTTTCATTTTTTTTCTTTCACACCTGGGCAATCGGCCACTTGCGTAAATATTTTTGTTGCTACTTAAGTTCTTTAGTTTCACTTTATCGCGGCATTTTAAATATATATCGCGGGACATATGCATATACGTATGTACATGGGTATACATATGTACACGCAGAAGTGTTTATACATACATATATTTATATGCTTATGTACGTAGGTATATGCAGATAAAGTGATTTTTTTTTCTTGCTGTTTTCGCGTTTTTTTTTGTTGTATTGAATCTCGCTTTTTAATCACATTTTCTTTATATATATATTTTTTTTTGTGTGTATTAGACACCACTATGTTTTTTTATTAACTAATTTTACTTTTTCTGCCAAGCTATTCCGCACAATATATTTTAATTTTTTTTTGGTAAAACGGTTTGCCGCGTTGGTCTATGACCCGCTCGATGCCCCGAAACACGAGTGAGTGATAGCACAGTGAGTAGGTTAGTAGGTAAAGACCTCAGCCTTTGGCTGCAGGAGCAAATATGTATGTATGTATGATCGCTTGAATGGTAGGTTCTCGAATTCCCCCACAGGCTCTCAACAGCATGCTGGTACCATCACCGCTGGAGACCTAGGTGAGTACAAGTTGAATTTGTTTCTTTCAGTACCATAGCTATACATGCGTATATTATATATGCATACATATATACCAATAACTATCACGTAGACAGGTGCATATATTTCATTCACTGTCCCCGCGTTTTTTTGTTGTTTTTGAAAGTTTAAAGCTCTGGGTTGGGTTACAGTATTAGCACCGTGAACGTAGGAAGTACGTATATACGTACATAAGTATCTAGTAAGTAAGTTTCGCCATTAATGAAGTAGTTATAACGAATAGAAAGTGAAATTAAACTAGGAAAGTAAGTTTGAAATACTTAGTAGTGGAAGCACCCTTGTAAGAGTTAGCCTAATAGGAGACATGGTCAATGAAATTGGTAGATTGTATGTAACAACAAAAAAAATAAAAAAAAAAAACATAAAACATTAAATTGGGAATAGGAAGTAATATAAGCCCATGTTTAAGAGTTAATACCATAGGAGTTAATTAGTATTGGGATATTGCTTTGAATATTATTTAAACAGAAAAAAAAAATCTAGGAATTAATAAATTTGTTAATTGTGGAGTAAAGAGAGAAAAGAGAAAACATGCTTTGAATCATTTGTGTCTTCTGAATAAGTATTGAGGGCAATCATGGAGTGCTGAGCACAAGTTGTTGGTGTGGGTGTTGCACTTGTGCAACCGAGGGGAAGAGGGAGTGGACAGACGGAACGACAACTGACTTAGAAATGACTGACTGTTAGATAGACGGAATAATGTCAGGCTCAGGGGGCGTTGTAAGGAGGTGAGGAGTCACGACAACGCCCAAGGCTTCGCGTGGAGGTCACGTAGAAGAAGGGTGGGTTGACTCCACCTGACAGGACGGGACTGGACCATTTCTCTATAGGGCTTTCTCTTTCTCATCTTCTTAATTTTCTTTGTTATTCATGACGATCCACATTAGTGTCTCTCCATGTCACCAGGCACGATTAACTTTTTGTTTGTGTAGCGACTACCAAGGCAGGCGGAAATGACAACCCCCCCCAACCGACGAGCTAGCTTGGGATGCAAGCGTGCCTGCATGCCGCCTCGCCGGGTACAAATATGCGGCTACATAACATCCCTTTTAGCCATAAGCGTTAATGATTGCAAATGGCCTACTCATGGCACGAGTGACTTCACGTCAATTAAAGTCATAGTCCTCTGGTGGAGTTGAACCACTTCGATTGTCGTCACTCGAACCATCGAGTAAACTGGAATTGAACCAATATGACTTGATCGAATACAAAAAAAATTGTGTACCCAAACCCCTGGGACTTAAGGATCTATGCATGAGTTTTTTGTCTCTTCACGAATGTTGCTTGTAAATATTTTGACATTTATTTATGTCTCATTTGTGGATGTTTCTCCACTTTATATAATAATGGTTTTTTTTTTGTTTTAATATCTTCAGATATTTTTTATGTCTGATTTGTGGAATTTCTTTCCACTTTGTGTGACAATAGTCGCATTCCTATTTTCTGCGACAGCTTCTTTTTTTATAAAGTGGTTTCTGTTTGCTTTTAATTTGTTTGTTGGCGATGAACAATTCATCACCGCTATTGAAATTGCGAGTGAAAAATTATTATTTTATTTTAATTTATTGACGGAAAGAAAATC
>NW_023458555.1:115555461-115578200 GCF_013731165.1 Rhagoletis pomonella
GATATATTTCGATCAGTGTAGAATGTAACCTCTCGATCTGACCATTGTCTTCGCTTCGTTGCGTTGGTGTTTTATATATTTCTATTCCTAAGGATCTAATGTAGTTTAATATGAGTGGGGTTAAAAATCCACGTTCATTGTCCATAACTGAAGCTCGTGGTACTGTAAAGTAATGCAGTGCAACTGTTAATTTTGTTCGCAAATGAGTGGAAGATTTGTTCTTTATCGGAAAAAGCTTCGCAAATTTTGTGAATTTATCGATAAAGCTCAAGTATTTCTGTCGCTCTAGTTCGAAAATATCAATATGTAGGATCTCACACGGGTAATTAGGGATAGGAGTTGGCTGCATATACGGCTTTGAAGGATGCCTATCATATTTGTTTAATTTACACCTTTCACATTGACTAAGTTATTCCCTTATAGGGTTAGACATAGCCGGAAAATAAAATTTTTCAAGGATTTGTTCCCTATTTTCGCGAGCATTACGTAGAGCACGCCTATGCTCGTGTTCGATTATGCTAAATACCCTATCAGCAATCGTAATATCCTCCACTATGCGCTGCGTGATTCTAATTTTGTATCTGCTGAAATTATTAACATAAGCCCTTTGCAATGCATGGATCGAATCTTCTGGTATTTTAATGCCGTTTATCACATTTGGATTTAGATTTTTCTTTAGGACAGGCACCAGAAATTCGCAATTTATTACGGGCATAGTATTAAAGTACCTTTTGTAGCCCATATGAGGTTCTTCACTACACTCGCAACTCGCCCCCTGTCTTAGGATTATTCGGTTTCTAAACGCATTTATGGGTACCTCTACGTGTGGAATGAGGTCTGAACCATCTTGCTCGGCGGAATGCATTGCGCCTTCTGATTCAGTATCTGTTTCGGATGCCGCGTCAGCTACAGTACACGGCGGCTGAGCGACGATTGAATCTGTAAGTGCATTCACTTCCGTCTTGAGACGGGAGAGTGCATCGGCGACCACATTCGTCTTGCCTGGTTTATAAATCACCTCACAATTGTACTCCTCTATCCGCGCTTTACATCGCTTGAACTTGGCGTTGTAATTGCGGTTACTCATGGAAAACGTTAGAGGTTGATGATCGGTATAAATTTTTATCTTCCTGGCGCCGTACAAATAGGACCTCAAATTATCGAGTGCCCAAACGATAGCGAGGAGCTCTTTCTCATTGGTTGCGTAGTTCTCTTCTGCCTTATTCAAGGATCGCGATATGTAGGCAATAGGTTTATCTTCGCCTACTGTCCCTTGTGACAATACCGCACCGATAGCGAAGTTTGATGCATCCGTTGTCAGGTTGAATGGCTTTTCAAACTCCGGATAAGCAAGGACATCAGCGGACACCAGAAGTTGTTTTAAATCGCGGAAAGCTTGTAGGGCATTACTATCGAGCTCGATTCGTACCTTTCTTGATGCGTTAGCTTTAACTTGTGCATTTTCGCCCCGAGTAAGATTGGTCAGAGGTTTTGCGACCTTTGCATAATCCTTAATGAATTTCCTATAGTACGAAGTCATACCCAAGAAACTCTTCAGGTCTTTCAGATTTAGGGGAGCTGAAATCATCTTTATAGCTTCCACCTTTTTTGGGTCAGCTCGAACACCATCTGGAGTAACTACATAGCCAAGGAATTCAACTTCCTTTTTGAAAAAACATCTTTTGTCTAAGTTTACTTTTAAATTTGCCTCTAAGAATCATGAAAATACCTTTTCTACGTTGTCTAAATGTTCGTCCGCATCTTTTCCAGATACTATAATGGCATCAATATAGACATAGCATATTTTTCCAATGTATTGTTCGTCAATCACTCTTTGGAAAATAGCGGGCGCGTTTTTCAGTCCAAAGGGTAGACGTAGGAACTCGTATTTTCCGTTCATAGTTGAAAAAGCGGTTTTAGGTATGTCTGAGTCCTTCAATGGTATCTGGTGGAAACCAGACGTTAAGTCTATCGTAGTATAATAATTAGCCTGTCCGAGGCTACAAAGCGTCGCGTTAATGTCAGGGATAGGATACGTGTTCGCTATTGTCACTGCGTTCAGCCTCTTATGGTCGATCACCATTCGATATTGTTTTTCCCCATTTGCCTTTCGTTTTTTTGGCACTACCCAAATTGGTGAGTTATAAGGACTTTTTGATAACACCCTCGGAAAGCAGCTCATTAACCTGCCTCTCGACTTCGTCACTCATACACGCTGGGTATGGATAGCTTTTGCTGTATATTGGCTCGAGGGTGGAGGTTTTTATTTCGGCGCGAACGCTTGTGTCTATAAGCTCGCTCCCATTCAAAGGCTCGAAAAGATTGGAATATTTCTTTAACAGAATGTCTATTTTTTTGTGAACTTCAGGAGGCATTTCCTTTCCCAATGTAAAATTAACATCACAGGACGTGCGCGCCTTAAGCGGGATTTTGTAGTTCTCTACTTTTAGTAGGTTATCCTTCCTATCTATTACAGCACCCAACTCTCTTAGTGTGTCATCGCCGATGATTCCACTGAAACCACTTAGAGTTGGTAACACAAAAAATCTGAACCCACTTGAGCTGCCTACATTTTCAAACAACTTAATTTTTACTTTTTCCTTTATAGGAACGGAACCTCCAACAGATGCTAAGTTAAAAGTTTGTTTTACCGGTATTGTTTTGGTCGCTATATCCTGTCTAAAGAAATCCTTATTCGCACCGGGTAGCGTATATTCTAAGTATGGTACGCTAGATGACCGGAGGATAGAAAATCCTCGGAATTTTCGTCTTTTGTGGATTCTTGGTCTTCGTCCTGCGCCTCACCTTCATCTGGGACGGTATGGAACAGTCTGCTGTTTCCGAGGTAAATTGTCAGAGCGGGCACCGCGTTTGAAGGGGTTTGGCCTGTTTATATAACTAAAGTTACGCGTTTGACCCGAAGGATCTACCTCCATCTATTCTACGCGAGAATTCGAGGAGTTATTTTGGTTATCCTCTCTCCCGGAAGGACGCTCTTTCTTCAAGTACTGAGAACGGTTTTCTTGTGGACGCCATGTAGGTTTTAGCGGTAATTGTGGGGGTTTCCTACTCTGCGGATAAAAGCTACTCGGCAAATTATTTACCGGCACTACCACGCGATTATTAGAATTATTTGAAGAGTGTATCGCAAAATTTCGGTGATCGACATTTGGAATCTCCAGACTGGCCGAATAGGCCTCTTGTAGGGTTTTAGGACGCTGTATGAGGATCATTCTAGACATATCGCCATTTAAGCCGCTTATAAAAACGTCGAGTGTGCGGTTGCGGTACGTTTCCACGAGAACTTTTACCGTTTCGTCCGTGTAGGACTCAGTTTTAATTTTATTAATTATGAGGGAGAACTGGTGGTTTACCTTCGCATAAAATTCGTCAATCCTTGATCCCTTCTGTTGCAACTGGTGCAACTGGTGTTCAAGGGTGCGAACGTCTCGCTTGTCTGCGTAATGCAGCGAAAGACATTCTTTAATCTTTGCCCAGTTACTGTCAAAGATGTTGTAGGATATTAAATCGGAATCAGCAGCACCACGCACTTTCCGCCTAATATGTTTTAGAATTGCACGATAGAGCGGTTTCCCCTTTACGACTTCAAAGTCAGAGAGTATTACCTCCACCGAATGAACCCAGGATACGTATTGCACTGGGTTACCATCAAACACTTGTAGTTCCTTGACACAGTCAGGAAGCCTACTAATATCGCGTATTTCTGCTTCAGTCGTGAGGCTTGAGCCACTACCTCCTCTGGTGGTTCTACTGGGCCACTAGTTCCTAGTGTGGTAGCCCTGGAGCTAGCATCTATACGCGCCACGCGCCTTTCTAGAATGTTAATCTTCTCCAGAAGGGCGTTGACAGCCCCAGTTAAATTCGTGACAGTGGTCCTCAAGTCCTCCATCCTAGAAATAGCAAAAAGATAAATTCGTGGTAGTATACTTACAATAAACGGAGAATTGGCATTCGGTAGTCAGTATGATCCCTTGATTAATTTATTCTTTAAATTGTTTAATTGGTCTATATCCTTTAATTTATAACCTTATTAGTCTTTTTATTTTTTTCGTATATGTTTTATTCTTTTAAAACTGTTTATTGTCCTTTGAAGGTTTACACTTTTATTTTTTCGTATATGTTTTATTCTTTTAAAATTGTTTATTGTCCTTTGAAGGTTTACACTTTTATTTTCATAACTTGTCCACTTTTTTCACACTACTGGGTCCCTGCTCGGGCGCCAGTTACGGACGTTAAGTCCGTATAAGTCAAAAAAATTAATTGGGCCAGCCGCCCAAAAGGAAACACAGACAGGTTAGGAATTCACTTAGGTTTTATTAACACTTAACTTCTTACTACTAAGTCTAATACTAAACGTACTGTATGATAACCCGTCCCGAACTCGACTGACTGCACGTTGTGGCCGTTGCTTGCTTCCCACCTTCGTTCTCCGGCAGCGACGCAATGGTTGCGTAACATGTTTACAACCCATTGTCTGAGACTCGACTTGGCCTTGACTTCCCACGGGTGCATTATGGAATGCAAGTGGCAATGTCACCCGTTACACTATATGGTGAATTTAAAATATCCCTTTCCGGTCAAATCCGTCCCTGATGAATATAAAAATTTTTCCTCTTAATTACAAGGTTCATAGAGCCTCATAATACCAAAAGTAAAAAAATAAATATTAAAAGTTGTTTTGGGTAGCTATTAGGGCTACCTGAAATTTGTGCAATATATTGTGCAAAAGTCCGCAAAGGAGTAAAAGTACTCAAGAAAACTCGATAAATATTTCACTAAGTTTTACAGAATAAAACTTTTATTTCATTGAGAATGAACTTATGTATGTACAAAATAATTGATTTCACCGCAGATATGTTGGAATGAATATTTTATATCTTTTTAAGTATCTTTAGTTAAGATTTGCATTAAAATATTTTAAATTTTCTCCATGAGAAGATAATTATATAAAGAAATTTTGAAAAATTTCAGATACAATTACAATATAAAAGACAAATGACCCGTTGTAATAAACCATCCCAGTTTTTCTGCCTTCACTAGATCAAGAAATCAAAATCCTACCCCTTACTGCAACAAAAGCGCACAAGCTCTTCAAAAACCACTGCAAAAAGCACCCTAATTGCGTGTTCATCCGCAACTTTTGCGGACGTTTGTACAATATATTGAACAAAACACTTATAACCTTTCAGTGTAAATGTACAATATATTGTACATTTTTTTCACCACTCGGAAAAAATTTTTTTAAATCATGACAGTTTAATTTTAGCATTTTTATATGATGAAAAGCTTCTTATATTTCCATACTATGTGCTTTTATTAGCGATTTTACTTGACTTTCACGTATTTTTTGTACAGTAAATTACCAGAACTTGCGTGTCACTGGAATTTCATAAAATGGTCTATTTTTAAATTAAATGCTAAAAATATTTTGAATCGTTTTCGATTTTGAAATTTACGTAAACTATTCGGGACATTCCACAACTTCATAAAGTTTAATTTGTTTTCAAAAATATTGATAAGATTTTTAGTAGCACTCTTCCAATGTTACAAAAAATTAAATGTACAATATATTGTACAAATGCAGGGAAAGGGATATGCTGACACTGCGGCACGTGTAACGGCCAACCGTGGGAGCGTCGCAACAAATGCGACTGGTGCGTGTTAACTTATATATTCCTTTATTCATTACATAGTGTTGCATTTGCAGTTCAGAGTTGCTTAATGGCAATTTAGTCTGCAAAGTAAGTAATATCGCTCAGGGCCATCCTACATAATATGTATGTATGTACTAGGGATGCTTCGAATGTCATATTTTTCACATTCGCGAATGCGAATTTCCGAAATGCAAATGTACGAATGCGAATGTGACTGTTAGGAATAATATTAAAAAAAGCTATAATCAACTTGAGTCATGGTTTTTATTACTGTAAATTATTAGAACAGTGAACGAGTGCTTAATCTATATATACGGTGACTATCCGTTCTGTTTTTTTTTCAGATCCGTACTGTTATTCAAAAGTTTGCCCTGCGTAGTTTTTCAAAACATAAAAACCTCAAAATGTACTGATTTTTCCAAGTGTCCTATTTTATTCGATATTTTAAAATAAACGGCGGGAGTCCTTTACTTATCAATAATATAAGCATATCGATAACTGCTTGATAACTACATGAGGATGAGGCTGATTTTGAAACTTCAACAAGTCAATGCGTTCTAAATTTTGTAAGGCCAAAGACAATGGGTGACGACAAAATGAAGACCGGCATCATAAATCCCTGCAACACTGCTATAAAAATTTCGATTTATCGCTTGAATCTAAGAAAGCAACGTTTTTCTAGCTATTTTTGGTTCAATTAACACGTCACCAATACGCAATTATCGTTTCAAAGAAGCGTTTTCGAGATTTTCCGCAAAACGGTTTTTTTTTGCATTTTTCGGAGCTATTCGTCAATATCTCATGAAAAGCTCATCCAATCAACGTAATGATCCCACAGATCGAAAGGTATCGATGTGCCTCTTACAAGAATATATCGCCACTAGACACGAATAAAGGCGCGCATTGACGAATAAAGGCGAGTAAAAAAACTTCGGCAAAAAAAAACGCGTAAACCTAGTTTACGGCGAAGAAAGACGCGCAAACATAGATTTATACCTAGCCAAGGACTGTCACTTTAGCATTATTCCCCAAACCTCTTTGGGGAATGTGCATACTGTTACACCCGCCAACATAGTAGACCGCGAAAATAAGTTTACGCGTCTTTCTACGACGTCATCGCCATCGCCATCGACTAGGTTTAGACGCCGTTCTTCGCTGAACTTTTTTATGCTTCTTTTTTCGATATCAATTTTGTAGCTCGCCCCTTTATTCGTGTCTAGTGACGATATAGCCTGTGCCGATTTCAATGAAAAGTGTTACAAGCGACTAAAGTGGAAAAATGAAATGTTCAACCATTTGTGAAAATTTGACACTTTTAGTTGATTCTATTTTAAATTATTTTTAAAACTCGATATAAAAGTGAAATTATTAGAATAAATTTTGAGCCTGAGATAATGCAAATCGTTTTCTGTAATTATCCCGAAAACGCTTCTTTGAAGAAATATGTATTGTTTTCGTGTTCAACGACACAAAGTTTGCCTAGAAAATACCATTTTACAGAAGTTTATTTTTGGTGTAAACTAGTGTAATTATAAAATGTTGTATTACAATTTTACAAATATTCATTAAACAAGATTAATACCAATGAAGAAAATGAGATTTATATTCAAAGTTTACATACATACATATGTATTTACAAACGTAGTATAAAAATAACAAAGAAAGTATATATGTTTTTGAATTATCCAATTTCTAAACTTGTATATGTACATACATATGTACGTATCGACTGCTGAGTGGAAGATCGACCTATCTCGGCAGCCAGTTCGAAAACGCCTTATCTCAAAAAACTTTTCTAGAACGACCTATTTCAGAATTTTATTGAAGAATTCAAATATATATATTCACGGTACCTATACAGTGTTTTAATCTACAATTCAAAATAATTTTACTGCGTTTTCTCCCATGAGGCCATTTCTTAGAGGCTCGTATATAAGGCCGGCTGCACTGAACAATTGTTCACTTGGAACGCTGGCGGGTGGAGCGCTCAAATATTTGCGGGCCAGATTTGTCAATTTGTCGTATTTTAGTTTAGTTTTTCACCAATCGAGAGGATTTTTACCGAGATGAGCTCGTTGTTCTTTAAGATAGACCTTCAATTGAGCTTTAATTTCACATTTTTTAATGTCTACATTCGAGCCTTCGCTTTCGCTGGAGGAATCTAAAATTATTTCTAGGTTGCTTATAAGACTTGCTTGACTAGGCTGCTAGCAGTACTTGTTGAAGGCCAATCAATGTTGCTTGATATACTACTTATTTAACCGCTTAGCGCCTGAAGCTAAAATCCGGTTATTCTCCGCGCCCTGGTTAGACAGACTTATAGCCTATTTCCATCAGAGGCTTAACTGCAGTTAAGACTCAGATAAGTTCCAAGAATTTCAACATGGGGTGTACGGCATGGTTTATTACTTAGTGTTTGCTCTTCTGCTTTCGTTTGCTTGTACTTAGTAGGAGGAATTACCCCCTTCGAGTTGTAATCTCCTTGATCGAATAGGTATAAACTGCAGTTAAGACGTGGTCGAAATGAACTATTAGAGCCATTTCAACAATATTAGAGTGGACTCTCTGCTCATGTACGCATTCGCAAAACATTCGTATTATTTGATGCGAATGCGAATGTGTAAAATGATATGAATCATTCGCATAACGAATGCCAATACAAATATTTGCAACATTCCTGGTATGTACATGTGTGCATGTGTACATATAGTAAAGTACATATGTACATACTAGGGATGTTGCGAATGTGGAAGTATTTTTAAGACAAAATTAGAATCTAGCATAATGGCGAGATCGTTAAAAGCCAAACCAGATGAGTTAGGTTTTTCTAAAGTTTTTTAAAGTGAATTCTTCATTCTCATTCCTTTGGCTGTTTCAAAATTTGGGGAATCTGTAACGTGCTCCGGGTTTTTTTGATTTTAGTTTTTGTAATTCATTTTTAATCCTTTCTTCTGTGACTCGTTTGAAAAATGTATGCATATACCGAGCTAAATAGGTGGATATGGGAAATAAATTATTATTTTCCAGGAATGAAAATTTTGAAAAAAATCCTGATTTCAAAGTCGTGACTGCCAGCCGAATCGGATCAAAATATTGATATTTTTTTTTTAAAAGCATCCCGTTTTTTAAGCATTTTAATCTCAGATAGTTACGTAATTCTTATCTAATTAAAGGTCGGACCTATAGTTTTTTAATTATTTGAGCATGGATTTTCTTTATAGACAGACGTTGATCATTTCTGCTGGAAATCCCTATTGAAGGAACTTACTCTTTTATTTTAGATTGCAAAGAAGGGACAGTTTTACCACAGAAGTTTTTAGTGAAGGATCCAGTGTATATCCCTATGAAAAAAATATTGTCCGACAAGTAAACAAAATTACTGTTTTCAAAATTTTTGCTAAAAATAAATTCCCCAGAGAGCCCCATTTGAAATTATTGAAACGAATATAAGTAACATCGAAAGCAAATTTTGAAAATTTGGTTAAGAATTACAGTGCACACTTTCTTCTTTTGTGTTATTTTAAGATTGGTCAAAAAAAATCTCAATAAAGAATGAAACCAATGCAGGTAATTAAGGCACAGCAAAAAATATTATTAAAAGGACTTTGTTCCCTTTGACGTACGTCAAAGTCAAGTAGTATTGGGAACTTGTATGACTGCCCATTGATAGCTCGGTTATATAGCTTAAGAAATAATATGTTTAAAGACATTTTTATCAAAGTTGATAAATATGGCATTTGACCAGTTTTGTTACACAAATACTCCCACTACCACAGGCAAAAACATTAACTACACCTTGTCATTTTGTTTGCCATATATAAATTTTATCGGTGCACTTGCACAACATTCGCATTCGCAAAAGCTCCGCATTGATTATTGCGAACCCGAAAGCGAATTCGAATCTTAAAATGAATGCGGAAGATCCGCGGTTGTGAATGCGAATATTCGCAACAACCCTGGTACATACATACATATATCACTTCATAGGCACGCGTGCTAAGCTTTTAAAAGCTATTTATACAATTTATATACAGCTTACACAAAAGCCCTAACTGGCCAACACTGAAATAGAGTAACTAAAACAAAGTCAAAGTTTGATATGCTTTCATTATCCCTAAATGACATCAAAACAAAGGTTAGGCAGGAATAATCCACTTACTTATTGTACTTGAAGGTAACGTTAACACCATTTTCTATAATACTTACATATGTACATACATATGTATATGCAGACCAATACAACTTCCATATTCCAAAAAATACCTCACCTTCTTGCGTTGCTGTTCGCCTTGAATGTATAATTTTGTTACAAAACAAAAGAAACTTCCAAGGGACCAAAGCCTCGTTCGCTACGCCACATGCAAATGGCCTTTTAAATGTGGTCAATGCTTTGTCCTCGGTGGTCGCATTTGTGCTATTAAAATTGCTTGATTCTAATTGCCGTAATATTGTGTATTGCATGCATCGGCGCAACATTAAAATAAATTAAGTTTTAAAAAATGTACATATAACATATGCTCTAGTAAAAAGTGTTTGTTGTGTAAACTCATTGGAGTACCACAACAATATGTGTCCTGAAGATGATCCAAAAGTTATAAATGTAGTGAATGTATACATACATACGTAGCAAATACGGAAAAAACGAAATTCCAATAAATTGGCATATACAAACTTAACCATTGCTAGCTAGATTAGGCTAGGCTTTTTTACAAGTAATTTCGAATCAGTTTTAAACTAACTTCCCGACAACGTAGAGACTTAAAGTTTTCAGCATAGTTCTGATCACTATGACAAAGCGATTTAAAATATAAATTAATTCCCTAAATGGACCTGTATCTTGGTATAAAGGCGAACCAAACACAGTAAAAGTGCTAAAAAATAACTAACGGAGCGTAAAACACGCTTCAAGTTGTTATCTCTTCTGGCGTAGTGATTATGGTGTATAGTTTTAGGCACATTAGTTTAGTATTATGGATTTTACGGTGAATAATTTGGTAAGTGAAATACCTTAATTACAATTTGGTTGAGATCGGTAAAGTAGTTTTTGAGATACACATATATGATATAATTGGGCGGTGCCAACCCCATTTTTCTAAAATTTACTGAAAAACAACTTCTTTGCTAAGGAGCGATTGAATATATAAATTTTGAATAAATATTGATTAGTTCCTTAGCCACACTGCTAAAAAAATCTGAAAGTCGGGTACATACACAATAAAAATTCAAGGGCTAACTTCGACAATTTTTATGTGATTGCAATAAATGAGCTATAAGTTCATTTAAAAATAGGTATAATTTTAGATAGTACATACTACATATTTTTAAATATTGGAAATTATCGATGGTTAAATTTATGGAAATGGATAAAAAATCCTAACAAGCCAAGTACGACAATATCTTTTTATATACCATTTTAAAGGCCTATATACCCTCAGATCATATTCGATCTTTGAAATCCAATCAAAAATAGTAATTCAAAAACTCATAAATCTACAAAATCGTATTCTAAAAAATCTTTAAAAATTGGCAATAATTGAAATTTGAAATTTCCAAAAAAAAACATTTTCGATGGGCACCCCAATGCACAGCTTCGACTCAAAACCGAAATAATACATATGTAGGCGGTCTTCGGCCGCGCTTAGGGATTATAACCCTTACTAAGTAGATTTCTTCTTTCTGTGTTGCCGGAAAAGAGGTGCAGAAGTATTTTTGCGCAGAAAACCGAAATAATGCATATGTGTAAAACGAAGTAATGCATACATACATGCACAATTTCGGTTGAAAACAGAATAATGAAAACCCGAAGTAATGCATACATGCACAGTTGCGTTTAAAAGCGAAATAAACCATATGAAAAAAAGGAAGTAATTAATGCATACATGCACAGATTCGGTTGAAAACCGAAGTAATGCGTATGGCAAAATCCGAAATAAAGCATACATGCACAGTTTCGATTGAAGCCGTAATAATGTCTAAACGCACAGTTTTCATATGCGCAATTTCGGTACCCCTTTTACTACCCACTTTTCTGATCATTTTTGGATCGATTTTCGAGTCGTATTTATATTCATTTGTGAATCTTATTCGAATGAAATTTCAGTCGCATTTTTAAATATTTTCGAGTCACTTTTTAGTTATATTTCTAATCATTGTCGAATCTTTTACTAGTAATTTTTCAGTTGTATTTCAAATCATTTGCGATTCTTATCCGAGTCATTTTTCAGTCGTATTTGTAATTATTTTAGAGTCGTTTCCGAGTCTTTTTTCAGTCTGTATGCGCAAAAGTAAATTCTGCCGCAAAAATACTTCGCCCCTCTTTTCAGACTGTCAAATCGTTTGCGTTGTGTTTTGAAAATTAAATAAGTATTAGGTTAAATTATAATTGACAAATCAGCATATTTTATTGAGTTCAAAAGAAGCGTTAATAAAATAAAAAATTATTTTGTAATAAAATCCATTAATACAGTTGAAAATATTTTAAAATTACCCTCCCGGATATAAGTAATGCTTGAAATACAATACCGGCGAACGGCAAACTTCGCCGAATTGGGCGATGCTGTCGTTCACCGTTCGCCCAACTATTTCGCCTACTTAAACAGAATTAGAGCGGTAGCGAAAACAGCTGATCCCATTTGGTCGCCTTTATAATTTGGGTGACCATATTTAGAAAAAACTAAACCATATTTAGAAATGAGGAAATGATAACAAATATAAATGTAAAACAAAGAAAGATTATTATAAATAATTTGTTTCAAGCCAGATTTAACGAATCCACAACTATATTTTTCAAAAAAAAAAAAAAAAAATCGTGTTTAGGTTGTTTTCTTTTTAAACTTTGAAAGCACAAAACAAATACGGCCACCTTTGGCACGCACAGCTGTCATCGCCCAGCAGAGCGATAGAAATAAATCTATCGCCATGAAACGCCGCCAAGCGAACTTCGCATTTCGCTTTGGCTGTGTTCAATTTCATATGCTTGCGGGTGTTCTAATTTTGACAGCGCGAATTTCGCTGTGGTGAGTTCGCCGTTCGCCGGCATTGTATTTCAGCTATAATCGACAGAGAGAACTTTTTATAATGTATGAAAAGTTTTCTATTCCAATTTCTTTTCGATAACACAGGGTATGAATCACGTATGACTATAATCGTCTGACGATCCGGTTTTGGCGATTGTCTTGCTTCATGAAAACCAAAAAATATTGGATCGTTTGTGCGATATCGTCAACTCGATTCCAAGTTTGCTTCACGTAACAGTTTGAAATACCACGTAGTATTAAATAAACGTGCGTTACTGCAGTATTATTATATATCCTCCTCTGGATTCCTTAACGAAGGTTTCAATTATCCACCGACATAAATCCAGAGACTTTGTCAACTGACACGATCTATATTTATTATGGGATTTTTGTGTTAACTAAAACTCACCACCACAGGAGCGTGATGTTGTCATTACCCGTAGAGAGGTTTCTCTCTCTCGCTCTATCAACAGCAATTAGATATGTTGATATGTAAGGGTAGCTGAACAATAAGAATAATTTGAATATGGGCGTAGCCAGAACGAAATTTATAAAAAAAAAAAAATTTCAAAACCAATACCTTACTTATTAAAAAATTGTTTATTATACACGGTGTGCTTAAACCAGATTCAACTGAATCGGTCTGGAACGATGGAATTTCCGATTAGACTATTTTGGAGGGGTGTTCCTTAGTTAGAATACGTGAAGTTAACAATCGTGGCAAGTGCCGATCTCAGAAATGGTAACTTTTTCGATTTTCAGCCAACATTTCGCATTTAAGTATCGTATAAATAAGACTGTATATGAGTAAGTTTGTAAATATCAAACTCTAACCGCTAAAATAACGTAAGTGACATTTTCTCAAAATTTTCTTTTTGATGCAGAAATATTCCTAGAGCATCCAGATGCATTTCTGCATCAAAAAGAAAATTTTGAAAAAAGATTTCGCTTATGTTATTTTGGCGGTTAGGACTCGATATGTATATACATGTATAGCCTGTGGGGAATTTCGTAGTCGTCTACTACAATAGCCAACTTTTGGTCCACTTATAACGGCCTACTTTTATCTGGCTCCAAAAAAATTAACTATAAACACTTATTATTTTATAGGTGTTCGTTTATTCGTTTTTTTTTTTCATTTCATAATATAAACTTGTATCATCGTCCGGAGCTGGTACTAAATATGGGGTGGGCCCCCTCCAACCCTAATTTTTTTTTAAATATTTAAACGAATTTTCAACGTTATCACCACATCCTTATTCAGTGCTTTTGAAAAATACTAAGTATTTTCGTGGAGAATGTCTTTTTATAGAAAAACTCCGTCTAAAGGCAGAATTTGGCTTGCTATACTGTTGTATGGATCAAGTGAATGCGTAAAATAGTTTTTATTTTTATAGTCAAATGCGTTCCTTTAAGATCAGAAACTCGGCACTTATTTATTTCTGATTTTCCCCTGTTGTAAATAACCTCGAATCTCTTAGAAGGTCGGTCTACAATTTCGAGCTCAAAATGTTTGATGAACCATGGGAAAATCATTACGATGACAATATTTAGACAACAAGTGTTGACTTTGGAACCCTTCTATGTTTCACATTAGGCCAGATTGGCGGTTGTTTTGACTTGCACGGAAATTACCTTACCACACTTGCATGTGTATCTAGGCATGCGCTTTCGCATTTTCTGTATATTATAAAAGCTATGAGAATATTAAATAATCAAATTTAACAAAATTTTATAATTTTTATCTTCCAACTAAAATTAAGGAAAAATCCGGGCCCGTTGGGAAACAGCCCCACCCTATACATACATGTATAAATATTTATACAATCGACTTGTATACACGTAAATATATCGAGCCCTAACCGCCCAAATTACGTAAGCGACATTTTTTTCAAAATTTTCTTTTTGATGCTGAAATGTATCTAGAAGTTCTAGGAATATTTCTGCATCAAAAAAAACAAATTTTGAAAAAAATGTCGCTTACGTTATTTTGGCGGTTAGGGCTCGATATATACTCATTAATCGAGAGCCTTATCGAAAACCTACCTGAAAATCGAAAAAGTTACCGTCTTTTGAAATCGGCACTTGCCATGATTTTGAACTTCACGTATTCTAACTCTGGAACACCCCCCTAAAATAGTTTGATCGGAAATTCCGTCGTTCCAGACCAATTCAGTTGAATCTGGTTCAAGAACACCGTGTCTAACTTAAAATTATTGTAACCAATAGAGGTAAATATAAAACACATAAACAGAAGTTCACAAAAGTTGATATAAAACTATTCGCCGGTTTAAATAGTTAACTTTTTACGGCGCATGTTTATTTTACGAGGAGGAACCATCGAAAGCCTAACCCCGTCAGTGTGAGACTTTAACCCAAATTAAACTTCCTACCGACATGTACCGTTTCCCTCCCGGTACCACCGTCAAGGATTTCATCGGGATTATAACACTGTGGGACTGATAAGGTTATAGATCTATTCTCTTCTTCTTATTGTGCCACTGACTAGGGCTGCCAGATATCTCTGTTGCCAAACCAGGACACTTTAGGGAGGAAGGGCCTCTCGCTCCCTAGGTCATGTTTTCGGTCGAGTGGAGTAGGGAGTAGATTTTACATTTAAAAAAGAAATCGGAGTAAATCTACTCCGATCAGAGCAAAGTCCGGAAAAAGAAATCGGAGTAAATCTACTCCGATCAGAGCAAAGTCCGGACGCTGTTTCCAATTAAGAAATCGTGCCAAATTAAAAAAGGCGCATATGAAAGAGCACCAACCCAACTCGTAATACATTTAGGTATACAAATTTTAGTATTTAGTGTAGCATAGTATTAGTATATATTCAATTAAAATGCGCCCATATTAAAATGAAGTGCTTGCACTTACCGATTGCTTATTCACAATTAAGTTAAAAGAATATTTAAATTCCATGCTGCTTTTAATGGGTTTTGAACCCTGACCCTCTGGAAATTAGCAAATTGCGTGCGTGGTATGAAAGTATTATTTTCAAATTCGAACATTTTATAACGATAATGAAATAAAAAGTATTTATATTTACTATGCGTTATTTTCCACAGTAAATTCATATAATTTTTCTGAATACTACAACGCGTTTTTTTCTCTTAGTATAGTGATTTTTGAACTTTAATTCAAATTTGTGGAATCAAATCGAAAACCGGGACTCTTAAACGAAACCTGGGGCATTTTAAGGTTGGACCGGGACACCGGGACATATAGTCTGAAACCGGGAAATGTCCGAGAAAAACCGGGACGTCTGGCACCCCTACAACTGACGCCAATTGGAAATGACAAGTGAAGCCAGAATACTTTCAGAGCTAGAGCGTCGGTGTCCATTCGAACGGCATGGTCAAGCCAGTGGAGCCGATGTATTTTAATTCGTTGCACTATGTCCATGTCATTGTAAAGCTCATACAGCTCATCGTTCCATCGTCTGCGGTACTCGCCGTCGCCAACGCATAAAGGCCTGTAAATCTTCAGCAAAATCTTTTCTGGAATACTCCAAGAGCCAGCTCATCGGATGCAGTCATTGTCCATGCTTCGGCGCCATATACCAGGACGGGCATGTTGAGACACTTATAGAGTATGGCTTTCGTACGTCGAGAGAGGAATTTACTCCTGAATGGCCTACTCAGTCCAAAGTAGTACTTGTTGGCAGGAGTGATTCGGCGTTGGATTTCCATGCCGGCATTATTATTGGTGTTAATGCTGGTTCCCTAGTAAACGAAATTCTCTACTTTCTCGAAATTATAACTGTCAACGGTGACGTGGGTGCCAAGGCGCGAATGTGCTGACTGTTTGTTTGATGACAGGAGATACTTCGTCTTGGCCTCGTTTACCACCAGACCCATTCGCTTGGCCTCCTTGTGCAACTTGGAAAAGGCAGAACAGACTTCGCGAATTTTCTTACCGATAATGTCAGTGTACTCGGCACTTCGCTCTTGTAGTAAATTGATCCTGAGCGGTTCAGTTCTGCAGCTCTTATTATCTTCGCCAGTATCAGATTAAAGAAGTCACATAAAAGAGAGTCGCCCTGTCTGAAAACCCCGCTTGGTGGCGAATTCTGGCAGAGCTGTTGGTATTGCTCAAGGTCATTTTACACAGCCTTATAAGTTTTGGGGGGGGGATGCCATAGTGGAGTATAGGCAACTCCTTTTAGTGCCGTCAAAATCGGCTTTAAAATCTACAAATAGTTGGTGAGTGTCGATCCATTTCTTGCGAGTCTTTTCCAAGATTTGGCATGTTGTGAATACCTGGTCTATGATGGATTTGCTAGGTCTAAAGCCACACTGGTAAGACCCAATCAGTTCATTGACGGTGGCATTCAGTCTCTCACACAATACATTCGATAAAACCTTGCAACCCATGCTTAGAAGGTTGATCCCGCGGTAGTTGGCACAAATGGCGGGATAACCTTTATTGCAAATTGGTAAATTGAATTCCAGTCGTCGGGCATGCACCTTATTAGCTACCTGCCATCGTAATTGAATAGCTCTGATAGTCGTGAGTTCAAGCAGCTTTGTTACTTTTCATCAGCATAATCGCTATTCGTACCTCGTTATAGTCCGGCGCTGGGATATCGACTCCACCGTCATTGACTGGAGACTCGGGTTCGTCTTCTCCACTTCTTTCAGTGCTTCTGCCATTCAAAAGGGCCGAAAAGTGTTCCCTCCATAATTTCAGTACGTCCTGGACATCGGTCGCCATGGTTGTTCCTACAGGAGTCTTGAAACCTACCGTAAGCCGCTAAACTCTCTGCTAAAAGGTTCGGCTGCTTTTTCTGTCGGCCAGCATTTCAAGCATTTTCCTCTGCAGCTTATTGATACTCTTCATCGTACCAGTAATGAGCGGGAAATGTGGTTCCACTGCTCGCGTATGTCGGTTGGTTGAAGAGTGCTCTCTCACAGCAGGTGTGAGAGTCAAGCGGCCTTTTTTTTGCTGCACCGAGGTGGGGTCGTATATTGGCTGCATCAATATAGTAGTGCGAGTCGATGTTAGGCCCTCGGAGTGTACGTATGTACATCTAAAACACTGGAAGCATGCTTCCGTCTATCAGAACATGCTCGGTTTCGTGTAGCTTGATGGATCTTTTTATGCTAGAACCCAGTACTACATCCAGCCAAGTTTTTGGCTCCGGCGAAGGCGATCAGCCTCAGCCCGTCGTTTCTATGTGGAGGCTAAATTTTCTGACAATAGTGCCAAAGATCCCTTCGTTGCCAACCTTGGCCTTTAAATCGCCTAGCACGATTTTTATACGTGTCGGCATCAGCGCTATTATGTACACTCAAAGCTAAGAGATCCTTGGATGCCTCGTCCTTCCATCGGGGCATTGGCACATATGAGTGAGATGTTGAAGAATCTCTCTTTGATGCGGACTGTGGCTAGACGTTCGTCCACTAGATCCTTGATCCCTACTTGTATTCTTATAAATTGTGCTGATTATCTCTATGAGCCGTTAACAGCGTTATTTAATTTATCTCTTAAAGAGGGCGTTTTTCCAACTATATGGAATGAATCGTTCATAACCCCGTTACATAAAAGCGGTAGCAGATCTTCAGTGGAGAACTACCGGGGAATAGCTAAGCTTTCTACAATTCCTAAATTATTTGAAGCAATTATTACAAATCAGTGGACGCATTCTATCTCTTCTAGCATTTCATATAGTCAACATGGAAGGGCAAATCAACTTCTACAAATTAACTTGAATTAACATCCTATATCTCAAAACCATTTAGTGAAAGCAAAACTGTTGATGTTATATATACTGACTTCAGTAAAGCATTTGACAAAGTGTTCCACTCGTTGCTCATCTACAAACTTGATCTTCTTGGTCTTCCACCTAATTTTCTACGTTGGATCTCTTCATACCTCTATGATAGATTACAAAGGGTAATGTTTAAAAATACTATCTCTGACGTCATTGGTGTTACTTCAGGAGTCCCTCAAGGTAGCCACCTAGGCCCGGTTCTGTTCTTGCTTTTTATAAACGATATTTCTACAGATTACAAATTTTACATATACAACATTTTAATGTATGCAGATGATGTAAAGCTTTATAAATCGTACGTTTCAATTAAAGAAAGGTCTTTGCTACAATCAGACTTAAACAGCATGGCTTACTGGTGTCAAGTAAATCTTATGCCTGTAAATCTTAAGAAATGTAAAGTAATGTGCTTCTCACGAAGAGCTGTTCATCCCGCTTCTTATACAATAGGTAACCATAACCTGTAACAGGTATACAATTTTGTTGATCTTGGTATCACTAAGCTAAATTTGAATCTTCATATTAATGTGACAGTCAAAAAGGCTAAAGGTGTACTTGCATTTGTGGAACGATGGTCAAAAGAATTTTGTGACTGTTGTATCACTAAAACACTGTTTACAATATTACTTAGGCCAATTCTGGAATACGGTTCGGTGGTTTGGAATCCAAGGTATCAAATTTACTCAGACAAGGTAGAATCAATTCGAAAACAATTCCTACTTTTTGCTTTAAGAAATTTCCGTTGGGATTCTCAATATAACCTTCCACCTTATACGAGCCGATTAAAACTTATTAATCTTCCTACACTTTCCAGCCGCAGGCAAATGCTTGGTACAATTTTTATACCTTTCATGAGCATGAAATGGTATTATAACTTTGGTCGGATGTTTGTAAGTACCAGAATAAGAAGAGATAGAAACTTTAAAATGTATACTTAAATGATCAGAACGGTGAGCTGAGTCGATTTAGCTATGTCCGTCTGTCCGTCTGTCTGTCTGTCTGCCTGTCCGTCTGTTTGTATGCAATCTAGTTTCTCAGTTTGCGAGATATCCGGATCAAATTAGGTGGGTGGGTGTATTTTTATAATATATTAATCATTTGTCGGAACCAGAAGAATCGGACCACTATAACATATAACTCCCATACAACTGATTGTTCAGATATGAGATTTTTCGTTATAACTTCTCCATTTATGCAGCTAAGAACATAAAATTTTACAATACTTCCACTCATTATCAACAGAAAACTTAGAGTGAAAATTACAAAGATCGAGTCACTATAACCTATAGCTATCATACAACTGATTGTTCAGATATAAGATTTTTCGTTATAACTCCTCCACTAAGGTAGCTAGGCACATGAAATTTTGCACTGTTGTCACTCACTATCAAAAGAATACTTTCAGTGAAAATGGCGAAGATCGGGTCGCTATAACCTATATCCACCATACAACTGATTGTTCAGATATGAGTTTTTTGCCATAACTTCCTCATTTATTCAGCTAGGAACATCACAATTTGCACAGTTTTCAATCATTATTAACAGAATACTTGCGGTGAAAATAACAATGATCGGGTCACTATAACATATATCTCCCATACAACTGATTGTTCAGTTATAAGAACTTTCGTTATAACTCCGCCATATATGCAGCTAAAAACATGAAATATTGCACTATTTTCACTCATTATCAACAGAAAGTTTAAGTATAACCTGTTTATTGCCCCCATACAACTGATTGTTCAGATGTGGGGTTTTACTGTAACACTCCTTTCTTTGGACAGCTAAAGCCGAAACATTTTAACAGCGGCTCCGCTGGCTTGCCCATGTCGTTCGAATGGACACCGACGCTCCAGCTCTGAAAGTATTCAACTCGGAACCCGCTGGTGGTAGCAGGGGAAGAGGGAGGCCCCCACTGTGATGGAAAGATCAGGTGGAGAAGGACTTGGCTTCACTTGGCGTTTCCAATTGGCGTCAGTTGGCACAGAGGAGAAACGACTGGCGTGCTTTGCTGAACTCGGCCAAAATCACTTAGGCGGTTACAGCGCCAAAAAAGAAGAAGGAGAAAACCGATAAATTTCTTAAGCTATTTTATAAATAACTACTGAGAAAATCGTCAAAATGTATGCTGTATGAGCTGGATCTCTTATACCACTGATTGTTCAGATACCAGTCTTTGCGATATATCTCCTTTATGTAAACCCATTAAATTGTGTTACCGGTTTACATACCGATCACACAGCAGTGAAAATCACTTAGATTGATGCTATATAAGGTATATCTTCCATACCTCTGATTGTAAAGATATGATTTTTTATATATGAGTCCACTTGCAAACAGCGTTATGTGGTTTTATAATAGTAAGCCATAAATTAAAAAAAAACTTCTACAACAAATTACATCCAAATTGTATATTTCTTTTTATTATCTGAAAATTTGGATAAATAAGAGCCTAATAACATTAAAAAACAAAATCGCAGTGTGGTAGTTTTTGCAAATTTTATATATAGAAATTAAATATAGCGAGTTTTGAAACAGTAAGTTTTATATAGTCTGCTTTTATAAGTTTTTCGCGTTCTCTCTTCCATGAAAATTGGTCTGGTTCATTTTTAAGACGTCTTCCACTAGGCACCGAAACTATCACGTTTTCTTGCAGTTTTCTAAGTTCATCAGAAGATGGAGACTTTTGTACATGTATAAATACGTACAATAAATATTATAGCGACTTTTGAAAGTGTATATATACATACAGTAAATATTATAGCGACTTTTGCTAGAGTAGCTAACATTTGATGCTATTTTTTCAGAATATATAAAGATTTTTCACTATATTGTTAGTGTACATGAAACTACTTTAAATACTGGTACGTTAACCATTAAAAACTAAAAATCGAAAAAAATTTGCATAGCTTACTTTGCAAAGGACTACTCATATATAGAGGAGATGCTATGCCTGCTGTGAATATATAAATTTTTCCAAATGCAGTAATCTGTTAAAGTAAAATTTTCAGATGCTCATGAAAGGTATGAAACCTTCGGCATAGCCGAAGACAGCGGTGCTCTTACTTGTTCTCCATGAGTATGTGATTGATTTCGTATATTTCCGTACCAAGTTCAAAAATTTTACCATGAACGCTTCCATTAATATGCAGTACAAAACAATCAGGTTGTTTGGGAGATACAACGCCCTCTTTTCCAGTAGCTCCAATTTTTGTGAAAGAATATGTATTGATTTTATATATCTCCACACCAAGTTCCAGTACTCTACCATGAACATTTCCAGAGATATGCAGAATGAAAAATTCGGTTTGTGTAGGAGGTGCCACTCCTCTTTTCCAATAATTCCAGTATTTCTCCATGAGTATTTGATTGCTTCCTATATTTCCGTACCAAGTTCAAAAAATTTATCATGAACGCTTCCAGAAATATGCTGCATAAAATATTTGGGTTGTATGGGAGGTACCACGCCCTCTTTTCCAATAGCTCAAATTTTTCTGCAAGAGTATGCGATTGATTTTGTGTATCTCCACACCAAGTTTCAGTACTCTACCATGAACATCTCCAGAGATATGCAGTATGAAAAATTCGGTTTGTGTGGGAAGTGCCACGCCCCCTTTTCCAATATGTCAAATTTTTCTCCAAGATTATGCGATCGATTTCATGTGCGCCAATACCAAGTTCTATCACTCTACCACGAACATTTCCAGTTTGTATGGGAGGTTCCACGCCCCTTTTATATATCGAGATTTTTGTTAGCCCATAACCATCCTTTGAACGTCTGCAGCAGGTGTCCGCAATTTAAAAAAAAATCGGTTCAGCCGTTCTCAAGCTTTGCGATATACATACATATGTAGATCAGTGATGCACACGGGAGTCTCCGGGAGCTACTCGGCTTTCACATACAAGTCGTGTGTGCGCAGCTACCGAACTTAAGGCCCGTCCACATAGAACTTTGGCGTTGCGTTGGCGTTGGCGTCGCTTCAACAGCTGACTATGAATACATGAATTCAAATGCAGCCGTCCACATAACCAAAATTCGGCAACACTCACGCCAACACAAAGCAAAAAGATGGCTAACTCTCAACTTTTTGCGCGCGTCGCTCATCAGCTGTTGCAAATAAATAAAATTATGTATGTATAAATAAAATTTTAATCAAGCGCAGGCAAGAAATATCGTTTTTAATGCAATTATTTATATGAAATATTAATTTATCTGTCGCTAGTATGTTAATTTAGTGGCCCAAGCATTCGCTGCTAAGCGTTCATTGTAAC
>NW_023458555.1:115578300-115581210 GCF_013731165.1 Rhagoletis pomonella
TACCCGCGGGTTTCACCCCGCGCTTTTATGCAAATAAGAAAAATAATTTAATAATGTTAGATTTTATTTCTGTGCCCATTTCGTTATAGCTCGTTGTTTTTTAAGCGAGTTAAGGTATTTAGGCCGTTTAAAACTATGAAATTATAAAATCTCGTCTGCGCGCTAGGCATACGAAAGATATCAATCTCTCTAAGTTTACCTTAAAATGGTTCCAGGTATACGACGCGTAAACATGTAACCTTCTTGGAAGTGCCACGGCGGGTTCTTATTTTTCCAACTCACATTTAGTAACCTGGCCTTGATAAAATACCACTTCTCATTACTGTAGCAAATGCCTCAAGAGAGCTTTAGATTATAAGGCCGAACCCGGCTCTCCCTTTTCCATTAAATGAATTTTTTTCTATCAGTACGGCACTTATAAAATAAACCTCCATAACAAATTTAAAATACTTCCAAAGATTTTCTATCCTTCCAGAGATATGTATTAAGAAATGTTTAGCATGTATGGGAGGAGACATGCCTCCTTTTTAAATAACTCGCATTTTTTCCATGAGCAATTGAAACATTTTGTATACACAACTCCATACCAAGTTCCAGTATTCTTCCACAAACACTTCCAGGGATATGTGGCAAGAAAAAGTCAATTTGCACAGAAAGTGCCACGCCCCTTTTTCTTATAACCCTAATCTTCTTTCATGAATTTAGAATTGATTTTACATACCCCAGTACCAAGTACAGTACTCTACCATGAACACCTCTAGGGATATGCAGTATAAAAGTAAATTTGTACGGGAGGTACCATGCCCCCTTTTCGAATAACGCAAATTTTTCTCCATGAGTATGGAATTATTTTTGTATACACATCTCGGTGCCAAGCTCCCGCCCTCTGCAACAATCACCTCCAGAGATAAGCGGCATAGAAAAATCAATATGCATGGGAGTTGCCACATCACCTTTTCCAATAACTCTCATCTTTCTCCATGAGTATGGTATTAGTTTCACATAAATACATACATATGTATTTCCATACCAACCTTGAGTACTTTACTCCAAACATTTGAAGGGATATGCATTATGAAGCTTTCAGTCAGTATGGGAGGTGCTACGCCTCTTTTCCAAAAACCCCGATTTTTCTCCGTGAATATGAACATGATTTCACACAGTGTTGGAAAACTGTTAATCTGATTAACGATTAAAATGTTAATCGCGTTTGACGATTAAAATTAATTAGTCGTTATCAACTGTACGATTAATGATAACATTTTTTGAATCGTTAATCGCTGGCTGCGATTACGTTTAATTAATTTAAAACATTAATCGTTAATCCAATTAAAAATAAAATCTGATTAATTTGTCTAGTTTGTCCGAGTTTGAAACCAAACACCAGTTATAATAATTATTTTGTGTTTTACGCTTATAAAAACAACATAATATAAAAAAATTATAATTATTGTTATTAGTAATACATAAACTGGGAACTTTTACAAACCTAGTTTTTAAAACGTTTGTTGGTATATATCTTAATGAAAATGCACACCAAATTGCTTAGATGGATAAGGAAACCCGACTTAGCCATACCGGATTAACTTGGTTTGTGTGCACAGGGAAATTCCAGCATAACTTAATTAATCACCAAACCTACTTGATCAAATTAAGAGTTAATGATTAAAAATTAATTTTTTAATCGCGGTTACGATTAACTGTTTAGTCAGATTAAAATTTATCATGATTAACTCTAATCAGATTGAATTTAATCGAATTAACTAACTGATTAAAACATCAGTCGAATAATGCCAACTTTGATTTCACATAGATATCACTATACCAAGTGAACTCTCCCACAAATACTTCCAGAGATATGTATGTAATATGAAAATTCCAATTTGTATGGGAGGGGCCTTGAGTTATCGGACTTACTTTCAGTCTAAGACCATCCTTCCGAAATCCGTAGTAAGTGTACTAAATTTCGTTCTGATCGGAAAACCGGTTAAGGAAGTAGCCTGTTTTTCAATCCAGGTCATAAACCATCTTTGAGCAAAATTTTATTTTCAAACAGGTGGCAATTCTTAAAAAAGTAGTCTATTTTCCAGTCTAGGTCATAAGCTATCTGTGTGCAAACTTTCATGCAAATCAGTTCAGTCATTTACGCGTATTATCTTAATTATACTTTCCTAATACGTGATAACTCTTAAAATAGTAGCCTATTTTCCAACATAGGTCATAAGCTATCTCCGTGCGAATTGTGATGCAAATCTGTTCAGTCGTTTCCGCGTATTAATTTAATTAAAACTTTTTTAACAGGTGACAACTCTTCCAAAAAATTAGCCTATTTTCCACTGTAGGTCATAGCTATCTGCTTGCAAAATTTCATGCAAATCCGTTCAGACTTTTCCACGTATTAATTTAATTAAACTTTTTAGCAGGTGGTAACTCTTAAAAAAAGTAGGCTATTTTTCAACGTAGCTCATAAGCTATCTGTGTGAAAACTTCCATGCAAATCAGTTGACTCGTTTATGCGTATTAATTAAATTAAACATTTCTAACATGTGGCAACTCTTAAAAAAAGTAGCCTACTTTCTAACCTAGGTCATAATATATCTTTGTGCAAAATGTCATGCAAATCCGTTTAGTCGTGTCCGCGTATTAATTTATTTAAGCTTTTTTAACAGGTGGCAACTCATCCAAAAAATTACCCTATTTTTTACTGTAAGTCATAAGCTATCTGCCTTCAAAATTTCATGCAAATCCATTCAGTCGCTTCCGCGTATTAATATAATGAAACTTTTTTAACAGGTGGCAACTCTTAAGAAAAGTTGCCTATTTTCCACTGTAGATCATAAGCTATCTGTGTGCAAATTTTCATGCAAATCCATTCAGTCGTTCCCGCATATTAAATAAATTAAACTTTTT
>NW_023458555.1:115581310-115591932 GCF_013731165.1 Rhagoletis pomonella
TGCGAATTCGATGTTCAAAGTCAGAAGCGTTAACCACTGAGCTATGTACATCCCGTAAACGCTTGGTGCTAATTTATTTTCCTTATTTAACCAACTACTATCAAGTGCAGCTGATTTGCCGCTATTTAAACTCGACAGCGTGGTTGTTGTTGTCAATTCTATACATCCATTTGCTTATTTGCTTTTTTGTATATTTTCAGGCAGGCTCTTCCTAAACTATGTATTTTGTCAATGTTATTGTGGCTTGTTAACATTTTTATTTTTAATATTTTTATTGAGCTTTGTACCACGATTGTTTATTAGGAAAAATTGAAAAAGCAACAAAGTCTAAGCGGTAGAAGTTATAGCACTATTTCGGAGATCACCACATCTCATCAGACTTCTTTTTTCTAGACTTCAGCAGGGATCGAACCTGCGAATTCGATGTTCAAAGTCAGAAGCGTTAACCACTATGTACATCCCGTAAACTCTTGTTGCTAATTCATTTTCCTTACAAAGCTCAATAAAAATATTAAAAATAAAAATGTTAACAAGCCACAATAACATTGACAAAATACATTGTTTTTATTTTTCCTTTTGCTTTTTAATTTTGTTTGATTTATATATTTAATTTTACTTTATTTTGTTTTCGTTTGTTTTTTCTATTTCACATTTTTTAGTTTTTTGTTATTAAATTTTATTTTTTAGAGTTTAATTTTACTAAAAAAGTAAAAACCAACTAGCTAATAACATTAAAAAAATATAGAACTTATAACTGAATGAGTAAAATTAATAATAAGAATATTCTACTGGCCGTGGGATTCGAACCCACGACCTCGCGGCTCGTTAATCCGCATTACTGCCGTCTGTCAAGACACAATTTTGATCAGATCAATTGCGCTGTTAATCCTATGCTTTTACTTGTATTTTCGAGGTGTCAGCTATTGGCGCTAACAATTTTATAATTTTGTATTATTTTTATAATTTTCTGGAATCATGATATGGATTGTCAGATTGTGAAAATTAAAGAAGACCAAAAATTCGGATTTCCGTTTGTTCTACAGAAATTTTTTTCTTATGTGGTCCTTAATACTCTTCGCTCCCCAATTTTATTATAGTTTCGCAAAATAATTCAATTCATCATGCATGTGAAGTGGAGAGGCCTTTCCAACCATACACTTTTTTTTTTAAGGTGCTGCTCTCTGAGATGGTTGCATATAAGGAGAAAATATTTATTTTTTAATATTGACTCAATTAACCCATATTAACCCATGCCACAAACCTGTTGAATATGAACCATGCATCCCGGTTCTGTGCCCTATCATCTCCTTACTCGTATATTTAAAAAATATTCAATACACATATCGCACACCTAGATCTAAATTGCGATCAACTCAAAAAAAAAATGTTGGGCATTTTTTTATATAAATCAATTCATAGGACTTACATCCAATTAATGCAAATATTTTTATATGATTATATACTCTTTTCTTCTTTATTGGCGCTGAAACCGCCTAAGCGATTTTGACCGAGTCCAAAACAGCACGCCAGTCATTTCTCTTCTGTACTAACTGACGCCAATTGGAAATACCAGGTAAAGCCAAGTCTTTCTCCACCTGGTCTTTCCAACGCAGAGGAGGCCTTCCAATTCCTCTGTTACCAGCATCGCGGCCCGCGTTGAATACTTTCAGATCTGGAGCGATTCTGTCCATTCGAACAACATGGGGCCGCTGAATTTTAATTCGCTGCACTAGGTCTATATCATTGTAAAGCTCATACAGCTCGTCGTTAAATTGGCTGCGGTATTCGCCATCCCCAACGCGTAAAGGTCCGTAAATTTTTCGCAGAATATTTCTCTCGAAAACTCCAAAAGCAGTTTCATCAGATGTTTTTATTGTCCATGCCTCCGAGCCATACACCAGCATAGGCATGATGAGTGACTCATAGAGCGTGATCTTTGTACGATGAGAGAGGACTTAAATTCTCAATGGCCTACTCAGTCTAAAGTAGGACTTGTTGGCAAAAATGATTCTCCGTTGGATTCCAAGGATGACATTATTATTGGTGTTTGTTGAGTATGAACAAAGCCTAATACATGTCACAAACAACTGATACCAAGTATACACACTTTCTTATACTCTATAGCACTTAAGTTTTAGTACTAAGCATTATCATGTAACTTCAACTAAATAAAATCTCTCTTGCTTCTCAACCATCAACGCGTATACATCTCATCTGCCGACGAGGGTAAAAGTAATATTTTTATTTTAACAAAAGTAATTAAGTAGCTAGATCCATGACGCAAGAAGAATTAAGTAAAATACTTGAAAAATCGACAATGACCAAAATTGTTCACACTGCAAGCATTCCAGAATTTTCGGCAAGTGATAATTGGCAGATGTGGTATGAGAGGTAAGAGCTGCATTTCATCGAGATCGAATGCACGAAAGAAAGTGCAAAAATTTCGACACTTTTAAAAAGTGTTGGCAGCGAGGTATATGGTATCATCCATAGCATATGCAGCCCGGATTTGCCGAGTAAAAAAAGCTACAAGCAATTGTGCCAAATTTTTGGAACGCCACTTCACTCCTCCGGTCATTTCGTTCAGTGAAAGAAAAAATTTCTTTTCGGCCAAAAGGTCGGAAAACTAGACGGTGGCAGAATGGTATGCGCATGTTAAAAAACTATCATTACATTGCAAATTTGGTAAAACTCTGGAAGAGATAATTCTGGATAAGTTTATTGTTGAATTACCGGAGAAAATTTTTTAAAAACTATGTGAAGAGGACGAAGATTTGTCTCTAGCGAAGGCGTTTAAAAAGGCACAAGTAATGGGGTCAAAGTTCTGCGCGCAAGCTAATCCAAGCGAGGAGGTAAACTATGTAAAATCACGTAGGGACAGTCGCGGTGGCAAAAACAACAACAGTAGCACCAGCAATACCGGTAGCAAGGGCAAAAACAGTGGCAGCAGCAATAGCGGTAGCAACGGAGATAAAAAGAAACCGTGCGCACATTGTGGGTGGAAGAATCATTCGTCTAATGTCTGCAAATATCGCCGTAGCATTTGTCATGTTTGCAAAAAGCAAGGTCATTTAACAAGCGCTTGTCGTAATAAAAATAAAAATATTCAATCTATCAGTGTAAAAGAAGAAAATAATGATATTTTCGATTCGGTATTTAGCATTTCCGCAAGGGAGCGAGGCAAAGAGTCTGATCAGTACGAGCTCTCAGTAGAAGTTAATGGAGCACCGTGTTCGTTGATGTCATCGGGAGTGTTTTATGCTAATTTTGAGCACAAATTGCTAAAAAGGTGCTTATCTTCATACACCGGGTATGGGGGCGAACGTGTGGATCTGCTTGAGTTTGAAGTTAAAGTAAAATATCAGGAAAAAAAAGTTGTAGGCAAATTTATTGTTACCAACACGAGCCGACCAACATTGTTCCGAAGAGATTTTTTGCGCAAGTTAGGTTTCGAGTTATCAAATAAAAAAGCAGCATGCAATAAAATAAACTATTTGAGCTCACACAAAAAAATAATCGAAAATATAAAGAACGAATTTTCTGAAGTATTTAATCCGAGTATGTGAAAATATAATTTATCCATTGTAAAACTACATGTACGAGAAGGGTCAACCCCAATTTTGTGCAAACCACGACCGGTTCCTTTGGCGTGGCGTGAAAGCATTGAAGGACAATTAGAAGAATTAGTTCATAGTGGTATTTTGATTCCAGTAGAAAACGCTGATTGGGGAACACGTTTTGTTCCGATCCTAAAACCCAGTAGGCAAATACGAATTTGTGGGGATTATAAGACGACTGTTAATCGCTTTTTGTTAGATTTTAAATATCGACTTCCACGTATAGACCAGATTTTTGCGTCAATACAGGAGGGTAAACTTTTTACAAAGCTGGATATGTCAAACGCCTATAATCAGCTCCCTCTTGACGAGGAGTGACAAAAACTGTGTACGTGGAGTACACATAAAGGCATATTTAAGGTGACTCGTCTGCCATTAGGAATAAAGACGGTAGCTGCAATCTTCCAAAAAACTCTTGAAAACTTACTAAGTGGAATACCGAATGTTTTTTGTTATCTGGATGATATCACTATATCAGGGGACAACTTTGCCCAGCACTTGTTGATACTCAAACGCGTATTTTCGAAGCTGCAAGCAGATGGTTTGAGACTGAATAGCGAGAAATGCGAATTTTTCAAAGAAAAAATTTCCTATTTAGGGTTCGATATTGACGCGAAAGGTTTGAGCCAAAACAGGGATCGTATTAAGAGCATTATTGATGCACCAAAACCACAAGATAGTTCCCAGTTGAAGGCTTTTATTGGTCTAGTGAATTATCATTCAAAATTCATTCCCAATTTTGCACAAAAGATGCTTCCGTTGTATAAATTATTACAGAAAACACGAAGTTCATTTGGAACAGAGCATGTAAAGAGGCATACAATATTTTGAAGGCAGAAATATGCACAGATAAAGTATTAGTACATTTTGACCCAAAATTGCCCATAGTGCTTACAGCCGACGCATGCAATTCAGCAATCGCTGGAGTGATTTCCCACATCTATAAGGATGGATCTAAAAGACCAATAGCATACGTTTCAAGAGCGCTCAATACAGCGAAAGAAAACTGCAGCACTATTGAAAAAGAAGCATTGGATAGGATAGTTTACAGTGTCACTAAGCTGAAGCAATATTTATTAAGAATACATTTTACTTTAGAATCGGATCATAAGCCGCTGCTAGCGTTATTTGGCGAAAACAAAGGTATGTATTCCCATTATGGCGGCAGCACGCATGCAGAGATGGGTTTTTATTCTGTCCGGTTTCGATTATTCGATCAAATACGTAAAAGGCTCCTACAACTCAGATGATAACTTATCGCGTATCTGTCAATCTTCAAATGTCGAAGTTCTTAATGAAGCGACATACGTTAATTATGTAGGGTATATCGACTCCATGCAGTTAGACTATAAACAAATAGCGAGGGAGACTCGCAGAGATGCGGTGTTAGCGAAAGTGATGCATAGCGTTCAAGAAGGTACAATATCCGAGTTGAAAAATGAGGAGTTCGAGCCTTTTCGAACTAAAGCGTTAGAATTGAGCGTGGAGTCAGGCTGTTTACTATGTGGTTATCGTACGGTTATACCGCCCAAATTAAGAAAAACAGTACTCGAAAGCTTTCATAGCTCCCATTTAGGTACTGTTAAAACGAAATCGTTAGCCCGCTCGTTTATTTGGTGGCCCAATATAGATAGGGATGTCAAAGTTTTAATAAGAAGCTGTAAGTCCTGTCAACTATCCTAACCAAGCCTTGAGAAAAGCTCTTTAATTCCATGGGTACCAACAGAATCTGCTTGGAAACGGGTTCACGTGTAATTTGCTGGCCCCTTAAATGGGGTTCACTTACTTCTAATAGTTTATTCCTTTTCAAAATGGGAAGAAGTTTTTAAAACGAAAAATATTTCCAGTGCATTCACAATAAGTAAATTAAGCGAAACGTTCTGCAGATTCGGTTTAGTCGATACCCTTGTTAGCGATAATGGAAGTCAATTTACTTCCGCAGAATTTTAAACGTATATGGCTAGGAAGGAGGTTTAGTAATATAAGACCACCTTTCGTAAAGGATAATATACAAAAGTATCAGCAAGCTGCTATAAAAATCCACCGTGAGGCATATTTTAACATAGGGCAAACAGTTCTTGTTAGAAATTACTCCAAGCCTAGTTGGTCACCCGCAACAGTAAAAATCGCTTAGGTCCTCGAAATTACACTGTGCTGTTATCTCAAGAAAATCGCCTTATCAAACGACATCTGGATCAAATTCGCAATGCAGAACCTGGTGATGGAGATCAGCGATTATTCCGCAACACAACGAGCGATAGTCCAGTGCATCTTAAGCCAGCGCCATTAGCAGATACTGAACCTGTTCGTGATTCAGAGCATTCGATTTCTAGAGGAGGGAAATTAGAATCAGAAATAAATATAGCACAAAGCCTACGTGCTAGAAGTAGTAAGATAAAAGCAATTGAAGCCATGCATAATGTTAAATTCTAAATCTCAATATTTTCTTCTGCATTCTTGAGCTTAAAAAATATGTTCTACAATTTAATATTATGTATAAAAAAATTACTGAAATTGTAGATAATCATCCTTAGGAAAGAGTTGTTGAGTATGAACATAGCATAATACATGTCACAAACAACTGATATCAAGTATACACACTTTCTTATACTCTTTAGCACTTAAGTTTTAGTACTAAGCATTATCATGTAACTTGAACTAAAACGGAGAATAAAAGAATAAAAGGTCTCTTGCTTCTCAACCATCAACGCGTATACATTTAAGTGTTAATGCTGGTTCCCAAATAAACGAAGTCATCTTCCTTTTCAAACTTGTAACTGTCAAGAGTGACGTGGGTGCCAAGACGCGTATGCTCTGCCTGTTTGTGTGATGACAAAAGAGACTTTGTTTTGTCCTCGTTCACCACCAGACCCATTCGCTTTGCTTCTTTATCCAATCCCGAGAAGGCAGAACAGACGTAGCCCTTGTTTTTACCGATAATATCGATGTCGGCGGCATACGCCAGCAATTCTACGCTCTTGTAAAGTATTGTGCCTGAGCGGTTCAGTTCTGCGGCTCCTATTATCTTCTTCAAAATGAGATTAAATAAATCTCACGAAAGGGAGTCCCTTTGTCTGAAACCTCGTTTGGTATCAAACGGCTCGGAGCTGGTGGTATTACTCAACCAACGTCATTTTACACAGCTGTAGTAGTTTCGCGGGGATACCAAATTCAGACATCGCGGCCAGTGCTGCCAGGTTTTCGGTAATGTACCTCTTGGCCTGAAAAAACGTCATTTCCTACCCAAAAACGTATTTTCCATGTTTGCACACAGAATTGTTCTTATTAAACTTTTATTGTATACAAAGGTACATATATACGTAAGGCATGAACCAATTAGAACAGATCTGACCGGTTGAGAAGCAGCCATTTGTAATAGCAATTGAGAAAAAAGTGTGTGACGTTCGTAATTTTGTAGCTTGCTATTTCTGTTTTGCTTCTTTGTTTATGTGTATTTTGTCGGTGGTTTATTTCAGTGATTTTTAAGCGATGTTCAATAAATTGTTTGTGCAAATATAATTAAAATGAAGTGCGCGGGGATTGATGGCAAAAACACGTACAAAATAATAATTTGGTTAGCACAAACATGTGCTGCAAAATTGCTTGAATTTTCTCTTTGTGCTTTGTCTTCATATTCTTTGTTAACTTTTCAAAGAAAATAACATGGCGCCGATATTACAAACCAGCCAGAAAATTACTTTTTTCTTTTGCTTCATCTTGTCAGATCTTGTGTAGTTGGATCATGATACGTAAGGTATATCAAAATGTTATTTCGACAGAGCATATCTAAAATTCATTAGTGGTATTCACCAACGTGAGCAAGTGGCCTGGCACTCTGACAAAACAGCAGATGAGCTCAAGCACCGACTGTTGACAACGTTGGTGAATACCACTATTGTAAACTGGTTTGAGATCGTTAATATAAAAATCATTTTTTACATACACTTGTGATCAGCTGATTAAGTCATCAACATTTTGATCGATTTTGGCTGTTTTTCTTTTGTTTATTTATGGTCTTATTCATAAAAAATAAAGTAGGTTTAAAGAGCTCTATAAATTGACGTTTTCATACATTTTTCAGTTTATAAACCTTTTTTAAAGCTACTTTATTTTTTATGAATAAGGCCATTAATGTTTATTATTTTCTTTTTTGTTATTTTATGGCCTTATAACCAGTGTTGCCGTTTTGATACATATTATCCAATTGGATACATTTTCGTCTTAAATTTTGAGGGATATTTCGTTTTTGTCTTCACTGTAAATTTGGACACTTTTTCCCATAACGTCGCCTGGGTAAAAGATTGTCGTATGCTAATTTCGGTAGGTTGTGGGAAATCGCGATAGAAGTTTGGAATACAATTTCTCAAAAACGCAAAGATAGATTTTCTCCAAAGTATCTGAATGTTACTAGTTCACAAAACTCTTAAATTATTTAATTTTTAATGTTTATTGTTAATTAGCTTTGACTTTATGAAGGATTTTCTTTAGTAACATTTTGTCGTAAGCGCCATTTGTCCACAATTTGGCAGCCACTTTGTATGAAATACGACAAAATGTGATCAAAATTTCTACTAAATTAACGACACTTTTTACTTAATATCTCGGAAACTAAAAGAGATATACAAAAATGGAGAACACCATTTCTAAGATATTGATTATTTTAATATGACTGCATCACTAACTAAATTTTTACTAAATCATTGAAAAAATTGTAGTCAATATCTCTAAACTAAAAGAGATATCTAAAAACTGATAAGACCAATCGAAAGACCTTATTACAAAATATATGACTGCATCTAGAACTAAAAAATCATCAAAATGGCGCTTACGATAATCGTTTACCCAGGCGACGATAAGTATTCGTAAGTTGAAGGAAATTTTTTTAATTATGAACGAGCAATTATAACGTTTTTAACAGTTGGCTGCTCATTCTCCAAGCAAGAAATTTTCCTTTAATCCTGTCTGTTTGAAAAATTAATTTTTTTAGCTACATAAACGTGCATTTAATAACGCCAAGTAGTTTGCAAATTTTAAAAAGTTTTCCCACCTGTAGTAGTTAATTGTAATGCGATAAAATCAACTTTTACATCCTGTGCAGCCCCTCTCTTAGCATTCAAAAGAAATTGACAACCATGCCGATGACTAGTTTTCAACAACAACTTGAGCTCAAACAAGCCGGAAATATAAATTTTTCTTGAAGGTGGTATTTACAGACAAATGCAAGTTTTTGATAAATTTTTTAATTTCATAGATAGCTTCCAATCCTCCAGTTTGATTGAAAAACATTGTAACCATAATAGCATGAAATAACAACTTACTGAACTAAGTGTAACAGGTCAAAATTTCTTTAAAATTAGTAATATTTTGATAGACTAGGAAAGATTTTTTGCATGTTTTATTTGTGGGAATCTAATCGCAGTAATACACATTGAACATGTGGAAACTTTGGCCCGTAGTTTTGGTCAGTATTTTTCCATTCTAAGAAACATATCTGGGAAACAAAGGCCCGTAGTTATAGTCAACATTAAGTCGACACTAAAGTTAGTTGCAGCTTTTTTGACAGGTATCGCAATGAAAATTATGTCCAAAAGCTGCAATTAACTTTAGAGCGACTAAATGTTGACTATAACTACGGGCCTTTGTTTCCCAAATCCGTGTCTAACAGCCGCACTCCGAAACGTTCCTTAAATTAGCTCTAACGGGCACTTAACTAATGATCGTTAAATCTGTTAATTAAAGTTTCCTCTCAGAGTTAAAAATTATGAAATAAAAAATTTAAGTATGGCCCCAGTTGCGGCCCTTTATTTTTGTGGCCTCGCTCACTTTTTTCGTTCAGTTTGAAATAAAACATTAAAATAAGTATTTATATCTATTTGCGCGCACTGGCTCAATACTCGCAATGGCTGATTGAGTAGAGCACTGGCGTGCCATTCGAGAGATCCGAGTACGAGTCCTCGGGCAGGAAAATTTTTTTTTCCTTTTTGATTTATGTTTTTTCTTTTTCAATTTTAATAAACTGTCTTTATTAATTTCTATGATTTTTTGATCTAATTTTCTTTTGCTTTATAGATTTTGTTCCTTTATAAAGGAACCAAATTTTTTTTTAATTTAATTGAATCTTTAGAAGCTTTTTGCTAAAATGCAAACAAGACCAATAATTCTAATTCTGAAATCTGTCTTTCAACTCACCTCAGTCTTTCGAAAGACAAAACAAGAAAAACTGAAAATTTGAGAAACTGAAAGCAAAAGAAGAAAGATGAATCAAAAAAGTTTCCAAACGTTAAATAAAATAAAAAATATGAATTTTTTAAGCTATAAAACTTAAAAAAAAATGTATTATCGTTGCCGAGGATTGAACTCGGATCTCTGTTACAGCAACGTTATCGAAATTGAAATTTATTGAAAACAAACAAAAAATTTCAAAATCATTCGTTAAAAAGTTAAGTAAAGGTTTTTGTTTACTTAACTTTAATGTTCATTAAATGTCGTTAACGAATCATTAACTGCCTCTGAGGGGGAATTTTTTCAAATCGTTACTGAGGGACACCTTAGTGCACTCTAAGTGCGGCTGTAAGTATGGGAAAATACTGACTACATGTTAAAATTTTGTTAAGGGGCCGAGTTTATCTTCCATAGAAGTACTGTGTAAAAATGTCCGCTCTTGTCGGTGGATACAATTTTCGATTTTTTATGGATACTATAAAATTTAAGGCAGTGGCATCACTGCTTATAACAATTATATTCAACAATTTTTATTGAGCTCGAGGCCGTTTTTCAATGAAAACTTATTGTGGAAAAGCAACAATAATTTGAAAAAATGGTAGAAGTGATAGCTATTTCGGAAATCACCACATTTCCTCATCAGACTTCTTTCAGTAGGATTCGAACCGACAATCCCACTGACTCAGCCAGTTGCCTACGTACTGTGCTAAGTTCGCCTTATTAGTCAGTGGGATCGTCGGTTATAATCCTACTGAAGAAGTCTGATGAGGAAATGTGGTGATT
>NW_023458555.1:115592032-115593169 GCF_013731165.1 Rhagoletis pomonella
GAACTCGGATCTCTCGAATGGCACGCCAGTGCTCTGCTCAATCAGCCATTGCGTCAATTGAGCCAGTGCGCGCAAAATGATATTAATACTTATTTTAATATTTTATTTCAAACTGAACGAAAAAAGTGAGTGATGCCACAAAAATAAAGGGCCGCAACTGGGGCCATACTTAAATTTTTTATTTCATAATTTTTAACTCTGAAAGGAAACATTAATTAACAGTTTTAACGATCATTAGTTAAGTGCCCGTTAGAGCTAATTTAAGGAACGTTTCTGAGTGCGGCTGTAAGAGAGCTTTTCTCGTCGTTTAACTTATAAGGTACAAAATTACTTACGGAAAATCTCCTGCTTTGTAACTAAAATGTGGCTACAATTTGTATATCTTGGAAGATTTTTGGAGGACTTTGGTTACAGATTGTCGATGAATTTTGACAATTTGATACATATCGATAATTCAATCAATTAAAAAAAAAAACACTTAGATCCGATAACTCAATAAAATTCGATAGTTCGAGTGATTTCGATAGTTGTGTATTTCGATGGCTGCAAAAATTTAGATAACTCGTTACACTCTGGTACCACGTTAAAATTCAAAAAGTGAAAACTCCATGGCTTATATAACCTTTATATTTCAATAACTCGAAATATTTTGAAAACTCCGAAACCTCCGATTCGATAAATCAATAAATATCCATAACTCATTAAGTCACTCGATGCATTACGATAACTCGATAAATTTCGCTAATTCTCTAAATAATGATATTCAATAAAATCGACAGATTGATAAATCTCATTCACTTGACAAATTTCAATAATCCCATAAATTTGTATAGCTCGATAACTATCAGCAAATTTCGACACTCTATACATTTCGACGACTCAATAAGCATTAATCAATTTGACTAATTCGATACTTTCCGATTACTCAATAAACATTGGGTAAATCGATAAATTTCGATAACTATAATCTTCGATGATTCCGTAAATTTCAGCAACTTGATAACTTTCGATAACTAAATTTTTATTACTGAATTTATGTATTTCGATTCCTATCGAAGAACTTCAATCAATTTTTCTACCCTTCAGTTAATTATATGAATTAATGCATTTCATTTTCGTCTTTACCTTCAATTTGGC
>NW_023458555.1:115593269-115596081 GCF_013731165.1 Rhagoletis pomonella
ATTATTTTTCTTATTTGCATAAAAGCGCGGGGTGAAACCCGCGGGTAGTAAAATATAAATAATGAAATAAAAAATTTAAGTATGGCCCCAGTTGCGGCCCTTTATTTTTGTGGCATCACTCACTTTTTTCGTTCAGTTTGAAATAAAACATTAAAATAAGTATTTATATCATTTTGCGCGCACTGGCTCAATAGACGCAATGGCTGATTGAGCAGAGCACTGGCGTGCCATTCGAGAGATCCGAGTTCGAGTTTTAATAAACTGTCTTTATTGATTTCTTTGCTTTTTTGATCTATTTTCTTTTGATTTATAGATTTTGTTGCTTTAAAAAGGAACCAATTTTTTTTTTAATTTAATTAAATCTTTTGAAGCTTTTTCCTAAAAGGCAAACAAGACCAATAATTCCAATTCTGGCATCTGTCTTTCAACTCACCTCAGTCTTTCGAGAGACAAAACAAGAAAAACTAAACATTTTAGAAACTGAAAGCAAAAGAAAAAAATGAATCAAAAAAGTTTCCAAACGTTAAATAAAATAAGAAATATGAATTTTTTAAGCAATAAATTTAAAACAAACAAAAAATTTCAAAATCATTCGTTAAAAAGTTAAGTAATGGTTTTTGTTTACTTAACTTTAATGTTCATTAAATGCCGTTAACGAATCATTAACTGACTCTGAGAGGGAATTTTTTCAAATCGTTACTGAGGGACACCTTAAGTAATCATTAAACGACTCTGAGTGCGGCTGTTAGAGTTAAACGATATGAAAAGCATACTTAAATCCATGAACAATAAGAAATACCATAACTTTATTTCGGGAAAAATTATACTGAGCGTATTTCATATAGTAGGTCCAATTCTTCTTGAAATCATTAATGTATCTGTACAATATGGAGATTTTCCCAACAAGTGGAATAGGTCAATGGTAGCGCCTGTGGAGAAAGTAAAAAACGCGGTTAACCCAGAAGAATTTCGTCCAATAAATATGTTAATGACTGAAAGCAAAATACTCGAAAAAGTTGTTCATAAGCAATTAGAAGCCTATATGGAAAACAATCATCTGATCTCTGAACACCAATCGGGATTCCGACAACGCCACAGCTGCGAGACGACGCTAAATTTATTAGTATCACATTGGAAATCAGAAATGAACGAAGGAAATTGTCTAGTTGCTGTATTTTTGGATTACAAACGAGCTTTCGAAACAAGTGATAGGGATATCCTATTAGAAAAAATGAAGCGTTATTGAATTGGAGGTGTTGAAAATCAGTGGTTTAAGAGATACTTAAACAACAGATGCACCAAAGTCTCTGAAACCATCTCGAGTCCTCGGCCAATATACATAAATGATATGGAAATTATACTACAGGGAGTAAGGATCTGCCAATTTGCTGATGACACGTTACTGTATACGACCGGAGATTCATGTCAGGAATGTATTACTCGGTTAAATGAAAACTCGAAAAATGTCAATATATATTTAATTATGAACAAGCAAAAACTTAATATTGGCTGCATTTCTTTATTCATTCTAAACGTTTGGAATACACTTTTTTGTTTACTTATTCTTTAGAACGTTCCTGATGATATGTTAACGTACATTTCAAACGCATTCTGTTTATTCCGGCTGTGAAATGGGATTATCCGGAATGTATAAAGAAACGCAGCCATTAGTAAAACAAAATTGTAACCAACGGAGAAGCGCATGATGATCTAATTATCAACGATTAAATAATAGATAAGGTCGATGAAATTAAGTATTTAGGTATTGTCATCGATAGAAAATTAAATTTCGATAAACACTTAGATTACATTTGTAGTAAAATTTCACAAAAAAAATGGATTTTTACAAAGAATGCGTAGGAAAGTGTCTATAAATAGTGCCGTAAAGATATACAATGTTATGATTAAGCCACATTTTGAGTATTGTTCGACCATACTATTCCTAGGGTCTAGTGAGATGAAAAACACAATGCAGAAATTGCAAAACAAAGGAATGCGTTGTATTTTACTATGTAATAGGCTGACCCCGATCAAATATACGCTCGAAACTTTAAAATGCCTTAACATTAACCAAAGAACAGTGATGAATGTTTTACTTTTCATATTTAAAATTATATATAATTTGTTACCGAACTACCTAACGAACCAGATCGTATATGTAGGGGATGTACAGCCCTACGACTTAAGAAACAAGATTGATTTCAGAATTAATTTCTATAAATCTAATAAGGCGCAGAATATTTTATTGTATAGAGGGCTGAAACTATGTAATGAACTGCCTAGTAATATAAAGAATGAAAAAAACATCATTGCATTTAGAAGACTGATAATAGATTACAATAAGGAAACCATATTTTATTTCGCAATAAGTCTATAAGATAGTATTGAAACTATGTATACGTAAAAATGTACCTGAAAGTTTAAAAATAGCTAATGATAAATAAAGAAATAATAATAATAAAAAAAATGGCATTTGCATTGTTCAACTTTGCATTCTACTTTTGGTTGAACGGCCTTTCAACTAATCGCTTTCATCAAAGTTGGTCGCCAGACAAACCTTTTATTATTAGTTGTGTTCTTTTACAAATTATCCAGTAACTTGCCTGTAATTCTCCAGTATTTTAATTTCTGAGAATTCGCTCTCATAGCACAAAAGTACAAGAACGCCAAACCAGTAATAATTTGCAAGTTTTACGAACAGGTGATTAATTTCTTGTTTATTCGCAGCTATTTCCTAATAAAACAATATATATTATACTAGGTTATACCCGCGGGTTTCACCCCGCGCTTTTATGCAAATAAGAAAAATAAT
>NW_023458555.1:115596181-115601201 GCF_013731165.1 Rhagoletis pomonella
CGCATATTAAATAAATTAAACTTTTTTAACAGGTGGCAACTCTTAAAAAATTGCCTATTAACCAATCTGGCCCATAAGCTATCTGCGTACAAAATTTCATGCAAATCCGTTCAGTCGTTTCCGTGATGATTTCCCAAACATCCAAACATACAAACTTTCACATTTATAATATTAGTAAGATAAGATAAGATTTAAATAGGTTTATTTTGTCAATTTCAACTATAAAAACCTCATAAATATTTATTTTATTAGTTTCAATCCCCCCCAGCAACATGCGATCAGCTGTTTTTCTCACTTGCAAATTCTTACTAGCAAAAATTTATCCAGTAAAAACTAGAAACTTCTCCTCAAAAAGACTTGTCACTTTGCGCTCTCAATCTCCCCTTTCTTACTAGTATTTTGGGTACAAGAACACCAAATCCTGATAGTTCCCAGTAGAAATCGGGTGTATGCATTCATGAAGAATGCTTGCTATATGACTGAATTAATGTGAACCATTCAAGCGTAGTCATGAATTTCGACAAATAAATTAAAATTCTAGCAAACTGCAAGCGAACGTACGTTGTTGTTGTTTAAAGTACATTTCTTGATAAATTTGAAGAGGAATTTTTGTAATATTTTCAGTCTTGAACAAAAATTTTAATGAACGGACGTGTTGTGCGATACTATTTTCAGCACTAACGGGCTTTTACAAGATATGCATTTGCATATGTCAATTCTACGTTTTTGTTTGTCCCCGTATATTTAAATCTATCAGAAAAGTAGCATTTATATATGGGGATACATATCTCGTAGGAATGCTTTAATACTGTTCCATTAATGCACTTTTGTATGTTTGAAACATTAATACAGCCATATGCATACAGGAGTAGTACAAGTGTATGGTTAGAGTACGCATGCGCTCTGAGAAACCACACGTGTTAAATGGAAATGCAGGTGCATTTATACTGGCATGTATGCACAGCAGCACGCTCATGCCACCAACAGCGATGCCGTTGCATACAATTTCTACTGGGTTAATACAAACTGTTACCAACTATCGCGTACAAGAACCATCGTACAGTTCCATAAGTAAAGTAATGCAGCGTTTTTGCTGCATTTAAAATGCAACATTTAGCACTTTCGAACATACGTTTTCGAAGAGCGTTCATGCTATCGCATTTAGCAAATGTACATTTACGCGAGTTCGAAATCGTATGCTTTTGACAAACAGCCGTGTTCCAGTAGCTTATTCAGATCCGTATCTATTACGATAAATTCTCACGGAAAACATAATGTCCAAAAATCCCTACTGAAGAGGAAAAAATAAATTCTAAACCGAAAATTAAATACAAAAACTTGAATTGTTTTAACCATAACCAAACATTTGTTTGTGTATATATTCATTTGTCGGTGCTGTCAATTATAATTTCCACACTTAATTAGGAAACAAAACAAACAGAGTTGATCACAAATTAATCCAGATTTCTATCAGCATCATATCGATGTTTAATTTGCGTAAATTTTCTTTATCCAAATAATGTAAAATAATAAATGAAATCTCGATCGGCAATCACTGAAACGCAGCTAGCGACTGTATACTCGAAAAAGCAATGTTGCCACTTCTTCTCATTAAACCATGTTCGAATCGTGGAAATTTTGGAAGATCACAGGGTTGCTTTTAGCATTTATAGGCTGTTTTTGCTTACGCGTAAAAGCACATTTAGCGCATTTAGCTCTAAATGCTACTCTAAATGTACATTTTTCCATACAAAATTCGTCACCTAAATGCAACTAAATGCAACTCCATTTTTGCATTAAGAATTTAAATGCTAAAATCAACCCTGTGATCTTCCAAAATTTCCACGATTCGAACATGGTTTAAAGAGAAAAAGTGGCAACATTGCTTTTTCGAGTATACAGTTGCTAGCTACGTTTCAGTGATCGCCGGTCGAGATTTCTTTTATTTTGCATTACATATTTGGATAAAGAAAAGTTAAGCAAATTCAACATCGATTTGATGCTGATAGAAATCTGGATCAATTTGTGATCAACTCGGTTCGTTTTGTTTCCTAATTAAGTGAGAAAATTTTAATTGACAGCACCGACAAATGAATATATACACAAACAAATTTTCGGTTATGGTTAAAACAATTCAAGTTTTTGTATTGAATTTTTGGTTTAAAATTTATTTTTTCCTTTTCAGTAGGGTGTTTGCACATTATCTCCTGCGTGAGAATTGATCGTAATATATGCGCATCTAAATAAAGCGAAGCGCACATTGGCGCGATTCTGTCGTTGCGAATCCGCAAGCCCAAAAATTACAACAATGCTACCCATACATTTTAATGCGCTAGCGCACACTTGCACGATTCCGTCGCTGCGAATTTTTCGAACATTCAATGTTCCTCTCTATTGACGCGTTCGAAACGCGGCTTGCAGCGTTTTGAAGGCGTCAAAGAAGAAGAAGAAAGGTGTCACAGCAATAAAGGCAAAGAAAAAAAGCGTGTAATGTACAAAAACTAATAAAAACGTTCGTAATAATAGTATTTTGTACGATTTGGGCACGCCGAGTGCGAAAATACACGAAATAAAGGGAAAATTGAGTGAATTGTACATCGGAAATCGACGCGAAAAAATCGCTCAAGTGTGCGCACGTTTGCGGATTCGAAGTTAACAGCCGAATTCGCAAAGTATTCGCAACGATGGAATCGCGCTAATGTGCGTTCGCTTAAGAGACTGGAACACGGCTGTTTGTCAAAAGCATACGATTTCGAACTCGCGTAAATGTACATTTGCTAAATGCTATAGCATGAACGCTCTTCGAAAACATATGTTCGAAAGTGCTAAATGTTGCATTTTTAATGCAGCAAAAACGCTGCATTAGATTCTTAATGCATAAATGGAGTTGCATTTAGTTGCATTTAGGTGACGAATTTTGTATGGATAAATGTACATTTAGAGTAGCATTTAGAGCTAAATGCGCTAAATGTGCTTTTACGCGTAAGCAAAAACAGCTCATAACCCTTCTTCTTACAGTTTTTTTCTGGCAGGCTGTAGGTGTGTTTGGCAGGCTGTAGGCTTGCTTTTGTTTAGTGTATTGGTGGTTTTGGTGTATTTTGAATAAATTGTAATAGAAATAAAGGAAATAGTAATAGAAATTAAAGAAATTGTAAAAGATAGGAGCACATGCCAAAAAACATGTGATCTCAGCTGTAGGCATTTTTTGGCAATCATCTGATAGTGTTTTTACTTATGAAACTGTACGATGACAAGAACGCTACTATTGAATCATGCGTATACTGCACTTGTTCCATAGTTGTGTTATCGAGTATACATATTATCGATAGTAAGATGCTATCTTGTGCGAGTATCGTGGACTACAATTTTTCAGGGAGCGATAGGTTGTGCTAATCTGAGTGTATATGAGACATATTGAGGTGCTAATAAAATTCTAGTGAGAAGTAGTTTGTCGTTTTTCTAATTTAGGGGTAAATTTATATGTTATGATTTCAATTTATTATCGGAAATTTGTGTAACTTCTAAAGAACATCCAAAGTGTGAGCTCATCGTATCTTTGCCTGTTGGGCGAGGAGGTAAAAACAAGAATATATTGCGGTCCGCGTAAACAAATAATAATATAATGTCTGATCAATATATGCGTGAAATTGTACGCATTGCTGTGGCACAAATTTGTCAAACGATTGGCTATCATGTTATACAAGCAACACCGCTGGAGCTACTGCAGGATACTTTGCATAAATTTCTTCACGAATTTTCAAAAAACTTAAAACGGCAAGTAGAGCACTGTAAGTACTGGTAAATACGGGTAAGGGGGAGTTTTCGAAAATTTAAAATGGCCATATTTAGAAAAATTCCCGACCGATTTTAAAAAATTGATATCGTTAGAAAGGTAAACAAAATCCCTTTAATCAAGTATAAACATTTGTATAATTTATGTGCATAAATTTTAAGAAAACTCGTTTAATAGAAAAATATTTGGGAAATGTTTAGTTATTGGCCCATCGTTTTTGGGGTGGGGCGGAGAGGGAGGGGGCGTGGCCCCCCCAAACCCTCTTCATTCGAAAGGGGACAGTCGCCACTTTACGAAAAGACCCCTAGCGAACCGTTCGAATATGGGGTAAAAACGACATTTTCCGAGGCAAACTGAGCAGTTTGAAGTGGAATATAACCCAACTAACGAAAACCGTGGGATTTTTAAATAAAAGAAATTATTGGAAAATTTTAGTAGACGGACGGCAAATTCTAGAAAAAGGGGGGATGAGGGGGGGTAGAATAGGACCCCCTGATTTCAAAACAACCCCCCTTTTTTCTAGCAACCCTATAGTTCTTATATAATTTATTGTTAAAGTTTTCATATAAACGATGAATAGGATAGCAAAATAACATACAACTTAGGGGTGGGGTTTAGTACCGCTCACAACTATTTCGGGCTATTCCGTCCAAATGGGTGGCCCGATCCAAAAAAAAATTTCACACACTTGTAGTCAAGGGTCCACGCAATATTTTAACACTCACTTTTGTAAATTTTGGTTACTAATTTATTTACAAATTGGGTTTGAAATATGCCCTTTTTTGTAAAATTCGGAAATTAGCGTACATTTATCACTACTATTCTGCTTAAATTAGCCACTTCACCAATATATTTTTGTATTCTCCTTCCCTTTACACTTTACTTGATTTGTTATAACTTGCTTTACGACTTTAATATTAACCAATTCATCACAATTCATTAAATAAAAACACCTTCAAAATCACGCGTCTGACTTTGGTTGCATATGCAAATTAAATGGCGGAGTTCAGCTGTCAAACTCCAAAATATGCAAAAGAATGAGAGACAAAAGAAGATAGGATATAACCCAGTAAGCATTAAAAATATACAGGTGTTCTCTGCAAAAGGTGTTCCGCTCCTTTTCTTCGAAAAACAGAAAGGAGAATTCTACTGCCTGAGGGTTATAATCCCTAAGTGCGGCCGAAGGCCGCCTACGCAGAAAGGTGTTCTCTGCAAAAGGTGTTCAGC
>NW_023458555.1:115601301-115607764 GCF_013731165.1 Rhagoletis pomonella
TTTTTAACAGGTGGCAACTCTTAAAGAATTGCCTATTAACCAATCTGGCCCATAAGCTATCTGGGTACAAAATTTCATGCAAATCCGTTCAGTCGTTTCCGCGTGATGATTTCCCAAACATCCAAACATACAAACTTTCACATTTAGTTATAATATTAGTAAGATTTATTATTTTTCCTCTGAGAGGAAACATTAATTAACAGATTTAACGATCATTAGTTAAGTGCCCGTTAGAGCTAATTTAAGGAACGTTTCTGAGTGCGGCTGTAAGGGTTTAAATTTAAAATGCGTATCACAGGGTTTTTTGTTGCTGGTAAAGGGCACTTGGGCGATGATTCTATTGAGGTCTTCGATGCTTGTTACAAAAACCTGTTTAGTTCGTTAGCAATTACTGCTTTATTTTTTGCTCTTTGGAATTCACTATTATTTTGCATATTTCGGCTCTTTCCTCATTTAACAATAATTGTTTTATTGTTTTCCACATTATCTTATCTCAAACCCTGGTCAAAGCAACATCGCAAAAATATAGAAAAAAAAAGTTTTTTCTTAACAGCGGTCGTCCCTCGGCAAGCAATGGCAAACCTCTGACTATTTCTGCCATGAAAAACAGCTTCTCACAAAAAATACAATCGCCGTTCGGAGCCGGCGTAAAACTGTAGGTCCCTCCGCTTTGTGTGACAACATCAAGGCGCACGCCACAAATCGGAGGAGAAGCTCGGCCAAACACTAACATATGTGTAAGCGCCAATCTATTATTATTATTACATTATATTTTGGTCATTTGATGCATAAATTTTTTTGGATATGAAGTTGGTCCAGCTCTTTTATGGTCTGGCAAAAGTATAAACAGTATAGGAATTTCTATGCTAATGAACTTCAAATAAGCATAGAAATTCCTATACTGTTTATACTTTTGCCAGACCATAAAAGAGCTGGACCATTTTGCTGCATTATATAATTGAACTTTTCTTTGTTTCATATTGTGTAATTTTCTTCCAAACCAACCTTCAAAAGTCCTTCTGTTTGTAACTGTTCTAGTTGTAACCATAATCTGATTGGGGATAACCGGTTTCGGCGTTGTGCCATCTTCAGTGTCATTTTTCGTTCTCGAAATTTGGTATGTAGAATTAAACGGGCAATGTTTAATGTGCAAATTTGGACACATTAAAAGAGGAAACTGGTTACCTCTCTTTTCAGTAAAATTCATACAAATCCATAAATAAATCAAATTTAGTTTTTTAACAGTGTATTTTAACCCTTTCCGGTCAAATCCGTTCCTGATGAATATAAAAAATTTTCATCTTAATTACAAGGTTCATAGAGCCTCATAATACCAAAAGTAAAGAAAAAATATTCAAAAGTTGTTTTGGGTAGCTATTAGGGCTACCTCAAAATTGTGCAATATATTGTACAAAAGTCCGCAAAGGAGTAAAAACACTCCAGAAAATTCAATAAGTATTTCACCAAGTTTGACGGAATAAAACTTTTATTTCATTGATAATGAACTTATTTATATACAAAATAATTGATTTTATTGCAGATATGTTGGAATGAATATTTTATATCTTTTTAATTATCTTTAGTTAAGATTTGCATTAAAAAAGTTTAAATTTTCTCCATGAGAAAGGAATTATATAATGAAATTTGGAAAAATTTCATATGAAATTGCGATATAAAATACAAATGACCCGTTTTAATAAAGCTTCACGGTTTTTTAGCCCTCAGTAGATCAAGAAATCTAAAACCTACCCTTTACTGCAACAACAGCGCACAAGCTCTTCAAAAACCACGGCAAAAACCACTCTAATTGCTTGTTCAACTGCAACCTTTGCGGACGTTTGTACGATATATTATACAAGACACTTACAACCTTTCAGTGTAAATGTACAATATATTGTACTTTTTTTTACCACTCGAGAAAAATATTTCAAATCATGATAGTTTAATTTTAGCATTCTTATATGATGAACTGCTCTTTATATTTCCATACTCTGTGCTTTTATTAGCGATTTTACTTGACTTTCACGTATTTTTTGTACAGTAAATTACCACAACTTGCGAGTCACTGGAATTTTATAAAATGGCCTATTTTTAAATTAAATTCTAAAAATATTTTTAAAACGTTTTCGATTTTGAAATGTACGCAAACTATTCGGAACATTCCAAAACTTCATAAAGTTTAATTTATTTTCAAAAATATTAATAAGATTTTTAGTAGCACGCTTCCCATGTTACAAAAAATGAAATGTACAATATATTGTACAAATGCAGGGAAAGGGTTAAACTACATTGAAATCTTATTTCTTTTAAAATTAACAAATGAAAATATGTGATATGAAAGAGATTACTACAGAAAGAGTATATATTTACTTTATATATATGTATATTAAGATCCTGCTTAAAGATCCTTTTTAACTAATTAAAACAATTTTGTTGACAGTTGAAAAAAAAAATTTGTAAGTGTGTAGGTGAGATGACAAAAAAGTTGTGAATGTGTTTGTAAGTCATTTGATTTTCACGGGAAAGTGGTGAGCCGCAGGGTAACACAATTATGTACATTACATAAAACACTTTTTTACTACTTTTTTTGTACTAAGTAAGAAATATTTAGGAACATAAAATTTAATTTCGTTTTGTACTAAAATACACTCTTTTGCACTCAATGCATAAGAACTTATATGCTAAGTATGTATGTATATACATACATATAGTGGTCCACAAAATAAAAAAAATTGCGATATGTTGACCGGTTTTGGCATTTGTCTTTTATTTATTTAATGTTTATTATTTTTTTATAAAAAGCTGGTATACAACAAACACCACATATAAATTCAGATTTCAAACTTTGTACAAAAATTAGAAAAATTCTGCTTATTTTCACCAAAATTTCAAACTTTTTTAGGCCATTTAATTCTAGTATAATGCAATGCAAATTTCAAGCTGCTATAAAATCTTGTTAATTTTCAGCAATTTTTTTTGCTGGCAGTGCCCACCATATAAAAGAAAATTTTCGAACCTACTTTTGTATGGCAAAAACTTGAAACACCTTCAACCAACAAAATTCATGTTTGTGAGCTGTCTGCAAATATTTTTTGATGTTGGATGTTGTCTGTCATCCGATGCCGATACTCAGTTTTGTGCCGATTCTAGCCGATGCCGATGAACTTTTTAGTAAAAGACCGCATAGATCCTTCTATCTCATATAACTAAAAAACATTTTTTGTAGATAGGCTCCTCTGGCCTTCATGTCCTCATATGTAAAATGAATTTGTTTAGTTTTCTTTTAATAAAACTTTATTGTACCCATATCTTATTTATGGCAAATAAACTAAGTTTCTTTTTAACTATACTAAAGGACAACCTTGGATTGCCCAATAAGTACACAATATCTAATACAACGGAATTGATTGAAAAAATAAAAGACTCAGCGATCACGATGGATACTAAACTGGTATCATTCGACATAAAAGATCTATACCCATCGATACCAATAACGGAAACAATAGATATCGTATTCAAAATACTGATTGAAAAAACAGGAAACAGAGAAATCGCCGTAGAGATAACTAATACACTCAGAACGACGTTGCATCAAAATTACTTCAAATTTAACAACAACATATACATGCAAACAAACGGGCTAGGCATGGGCAACCCCACATCGGCGATCCTTATGGAGGTATTCATGCAGAATCTGGAAGAAAGGTACGTGGAGTATCTTACATCACAACTAGGAGCGACGTTCTACGCCAGATACGTAGATGACATCATATGTCTTATAACAAAGAAAAATGAAGGACAGATATTGGAATACCTCAACAAACAGCACAGCAATATAAAATTCACAATGGAACAAGAAATGCAAGGAAAGCTAGATTACTTAGATCTGACGATAAAAATAAATAAAAGCACCAGCAGTCTGCAATATGAAATTTTTAGGAAGCCCACAGCCACAGATACAATAATACATAATACATCGAACCATCCTCATCAGCATAAAAAAGCCGCTTTTAGACAGATGATCAATAGAATTGAGCGAATACCACTAACAAAAGAAGGATACAACAAAGAACTGAACGCAATATATGCCATAGCGGCTAATAACGGATACAAAAGAGATCTGGTAGAGGAAATCCGAAGGGAGCACAAAAACAAAAAGCCAAACAAAGAAGAAAACAATAACAAAAATTGGGCGGTATTAACCTATACTGGAAAGTCAACGTACAAACTTGCAAAGCTGTTCCAGAAACACAACCTTCGCACATCATTCAGAACAAATAACAACGTGGGACGGATACTACGGAACACCACAAACCAAGAAGATCCATTGGATAAACAAGGAGTCTATAAACTAACTTGCAAATGCCAGCATAGTTACATAGGTCAAACAGGACGTAAAATAAAAACAAGATTCCGCGAGCATATAAGAGACTATAACAAAAAGACACAGAAACCGAGCGCAATACCAGAGTCAAATTTTGCTAACCACATGTTTAACAACAAATGTTCACCAACGCAAATAAGAAAGGCAGCGAAACTACTGCATGTACAACATAACGGCCAACGACTAAACGTCCTAGAAAATATGGAAATATACAAACTAAAAACCTTCGACGGCAAAATAATAAACGAACAAACAAATACCGCATCGGATGTTATATTCGAACCCTTAAAATTGATTTACGAAAAAAAGAAAAATGACAACAAAACAACAGGCATGGACACTCCGAACACACCAAAAAGCACCACCAGGGCAAAAATCACTGACTTTTACCTACCTGCAGGCAAAAACCATACAGCGACAACATAATGCATGTTAATATCGAAACAGCGAAGATGAACCTATTACCTGCTTCAAAAAATGGGCACCATGGCATATTTAGTAATTAATCATCGACGAAAATCACATTACCTAAGATAAATGAACATAAATTAGGGACAAATCTCGAACCAGACAGAACGAAAAATGACACTGAAGATGGCACAACGCCGAAACCGGTTTGTCTGCAAACCAAACTTGACAAGGGATGACGGAAATTCGTTCCAAAATAAATCATTTCTTTTTAAAGTTTATTGTATAATAAAACGTTGTTTTTTACTTGGTAACTTTTAGGTAACTTTTTTGTAAATTCTGATCAGCAAATTTTTTTTCGTGTGATAACCGTGGGCTCTATAGAGGAATTTATACAGATTGCAACATAATTTTTTTTGGTGGAAACAAAAAAAGTAAGTTTTATTCAAGGTCAAAAAGTAAAAAAATAATTTTTTTAAACTTAAATATCTCGTAAACAATTTATGATATTTCAAGGACTTTTATGTCGTTAGAAAGGTAATAACAATACCTGTCTTTTGACGTGCAATAATATTATACTTTATTGAAAAAATTTATGAAAAATTAAGTTTTTATAAAAATATATTTTTTATAACATATGAAGTTTTTACTTTAAAACTCACTTCATTAACATTATATTTAAAAACAAATCGTGCTACTATTTGATATTCAACATGTCTTATTTGAACAATCGCAAGTAAAGCTCGTAAATTTACGAGCCTCGCAAAAGAACTGTCAAAATTTGTATGAAGCTCTATTTACGAAAAGGAAAAAGATATTGTGCAATGGGGTATAGTCATTGCACTGGGTATGCAGTTACAGTTGCATGGCTATACTCAATCCCGACTCTTGCGTCCTCGTTCGCGCACTCTGGGCAACGTGAGCAACCCATGTGCGAGATGCGGTAACCAATCCGAGTGGAGCCTTGGGTCACGGCAGAAAGAGAGGGAGCTTCGGTGGGGCCACTCTGACTTATTCGGTTTAAGGGCTCACTGAAGTCTGCAGCGTCTGTTCACCAGTAGGTGCGGCTGCAAGCGGGTGTCTGCTTGGAGCAAGCGGCTCGCTATAGTTATAAACGTGTATTTGGTTGCGAAACCACCCCCGTCCCAGCAATGGGTTGTGCGCTGGGCTTGGGACCCGCCACGTAAAAACCACTTCCAGTGAAGAAGCAAGGCAAAGCCTCGGATGAGACCCCCCCTTATGATGACGACCACGGCAAATGTTTAAAGGACTACGATTTGAGGGCATGCACCTGGAATGTCCGGACCCTTAATGGGGAAGGTGCCTCTGCCCGGCTGGTTGATGTCCTCGTAAGGACAAAAGCTGACATCACCGCCATCCAAGAAATGCGTTGGACGGGGCAAGGCAAACAATGTCTGGGGCCTTGCGACGTCTACTACAGCTGCCATGTAAAGGAGCGCAAATTCGGAGTTGGATTTGTGGTGGGAGAGAGACTCCGTCGCCGAGTACTGTCGTTCACCCCGGTGGACGAGCGTCTAGCCACAATCCGCATCAAAGCGAGATTCTTCAATATCTCGCTCATCTGCGCCCATGCCCCGACGGAAGAGAAGGATGAGGCATCCAAGGATATCTTCTATGAGCGCTTGGAGCGCACGTACGAGCGCTGCCCCC
>NW_023458555.1:115607774-115610178 GCF_013731165.1 Rhagoletis pomonella
TATGTCATCTGATTATTACACAATGTAGCTAGCCAGGACTATTACAGTTTTCTATATCGGATAAGATTGTTTCTGATATAATTGGGACACTTAAATTACACATTTCGATATTGTCTTTGTCCATGTCTTTCAAGTAACGTGAAAACGGAATTTACTTTGGGACCCATAGGCCTCATGACTTTCAGAGAAGTGAGTATTATCCAATTCTAGTATATTTCGACAATATCGTTATTTCTTTGGATAAAATTAAAATATATTTTACTCAATATTGGAGTTGGTGTGAAACAAAATTTGTGATTTATTGTTAGAATGAAAACTAGAAACACAATTATCAACTTATTGAGCATTCTCTTTAAAATACAAAAAGGGAAATGTTCGGTTATTTGGGATGGGGGCGGAGACGGAGGTACGGACCCATTGACAAATTGGGTAAAATTTCGGAAGCGCTTAGACAAAATTAATTCTCATCAGTCCAACTCCGGCTACGCTGACCACAGTAATTTTTACAAGAAGGTCCATATTTCAAACCGAATTTATTCATAAATTTGTATCTGAAAACTTGAAATTTTTATTTTAAACTAACGTTTAATTGTTTGACCACACGTGTGTGTTACAATTTTTTGCTTTGGGTTAAGTCTTGTGACACAACAACCCAAAATTATTGTACAAATAACCGAGCTGTACTCAACAATGTACCTTTTACTAGTTCGAATTTCGATTCTAAGAACAAAATGTTTGTAAATAAATAAAAAATTAATAATAAAATTTGGAGGATTTTAGATATTGCATACGGTAGCACGAAATGTCACAATCTACTTAATTGTCAGGTTGTTAATATGGCGAAGAAAAAATGACAATGGAACTACCTTTTTTTTTGTATCATGCATGAGCGCCTGGTATTGGGAAATTAAAGTATCGTTTCGTAAAAATAAAAAATAAAATAAAACTGACCGCGAGAGTTTTTTCATGGCTTTAAAATATCATGGAAGGAATAATGAAAGCTATTACGATACTTTTGGTCGTGGTGAATTTTTACCAAATTGTAGCATTTCTAAAATTGATGACAGGAATAGTGCCATTTGTTTATATTGTGACAAAACGATACAAAACAAAAGGTCAACTTCAAGTCCGTCAAGAGCTAATTCACTCTATCGTATGCATAATTGAATTCACGAATATTATTAATCAGTTTGTTGATTTTTTTTGGATATCTGAAAATACGAATATTAACCGGATCTTCGTAAATCCGCATATCCGAATACTTGCACAAGCGAATATTAACCGGGTATCCATACTATCCGGATTTTATTCGTGTCAACGGATAATCCGCATGGATATCCGGATATTCGAATGTGCGGATAGTCCCAGCCCTACTCCCCATACAAAAAAAAATCGGTACTATTTTTCCATTGGAATTATAAAATCTATTATATTTTAAGACGTCCACCAAAATATTTCGGAAAAGTATTAAGATTTAAGTGAGCTGGACCGATTTGAAAATACCTCCAAAAATGGAGTTTTTTATGAATAAAAATAGTTTCTAAAAGATTTTTTTTTGAAAATATCCCCTCAAATGACAAAACGGTTTAAGCTTAAAATATTTGCATAAAAATATTAAAAAAAATTAAAAAAAAAAAATTTTAAACGGAATTGTAATGATGAGATTTTTAATGCTGCTTTTTAACTTTTTTCAAAGATTGGTATAGAAAAAACTTGAATAACTGAACCTAAACTCTTCCGATTGAGACTTGAGAGGTGTCATTGGAAAGGTATTTTCTCACCCTTTTTATTTCTTTGCTAATAAACTCAGTCAAAGGATGGAAGAGAAAGGTAGGATGAACGAACGTCATTCAAAGTTGAATTAAGATGTGTTGGTATTCGAAAAAACAAAATGGAACACGAATGACGTTTTTTTTGGCCAGAAATAAAAACAGTGTGAAAATACCTTTCTACTGAGATCCCATATGTCTAAATCAGAACATTTTTGAAACAGTTATTCAAGTTTTTCGTAAACCAATCTTTGAAAGAAGTAAAAAAACAGCATCAAACATCTCATTCTTACGATTCTGTTGAAAAGATTTTCAAATATTTTTATGCAGATTTTTTAAGCTTAATCTAATTTGTCATCTGAGGGGACTTTTTTCAAAAAGTTCTTTAAGAAACTTTTTTTATTCATAAAAAACTTCATTTTTGGAGGTATTTTCAAATCGGTCCAGCTCGCTTAAATCTTAATATTTTTCCAAAATATTTTGGTGGACGTCTTAGAATACAATAAATTTTGTAATCCCTGCGGAAAAACCGCAACTTTTTTTGGTGATGCAGTCTAATACATACAGAGTATCGGTCATATCTATAGTACGCCATTTCAAAGTGATATTGTGTGCCACTTATGTTTATTTATTTA
>NW_023458555.1:115610278-115611500 GCF_013731165.1 Rhagoletis pomonella
GGATGTGGGCGTGGTTATTGTCCGATTTTAAAAATTTTCGGCCATTTTATATGTTATACCAAGGTTAACAACTGTGCCAAATTTGGAAGAAATTGGGGCAGCGGTTACCAAGATATACACATGTAACCATAAGTGGGCGTGGCTACGCCCATTTTCCAAAAATTTTTAATAGTCTTATTTTCCGTCTAAAGCTTATTGTAAATATCAATTTTGAGTGAATAATCTTCAGTAGTTACTAAAATATCGCAGTTTTCGTATTTCTGAAAATTACCGTATTATGGGAGGTAGGCGTGGTTATTGTCCGATTTTGCCCATTTTCAATACCGTCCGTCCTACGCCCGAAAGAAGTGCATATACCAAGTTTCGTTAAGATATCTCAATTTTTACTCGAGTTATCGTGTGCACAGACGGACGGACGGACGGACGGACAGACAGTCAGCGCTTAATCGATTTCTCTTTTCATCCTGATCATTTATGTATACATATGTCTATATCTATCTCGATTCGGTTTGCCTGTTACAAACAACCGTTATGTGAACAAAGTTATAATACCCTTGTGCACAAGTGCGCTCGGGTATAAAAATGTTAATGAGCCACAATAAAATTGACGAATACATAGTTTAGGATGAGCCTGCCTGAAACTTTACATACAATAAAGCAAAAGCAAATTAATGTATAGAATTTACAATAACAACCACGCTGTCAAGTTTAAATAGCGGCAAATCAGCTGCACTTGAGGGTAGTTGAATGAATAAGGGAATGAATAAGTAATAAGACCTTACGGGGTGTGCATAGCTCAGTGATTAGCGCTTCTGACTCTGCACATCGATGACACGGGTTCGATCCCTACTGAAGTCTGGAAAAGGAGGTCTGATGTGGAGATGTGGTGATCTCCGAAATAGCTGCCATAACTTCTACCGCTTAGACTTTGTTGCTTTTTCAGTTTTTCCCTAATAAGCAAAATCGTGGTACAAAGCTCAATAAAATTATCAAAATAAAAATGATAATAAGCCACAATAAAATTGACAAATACATTGTTCAGGATTAGCCTGCCTGAAACTTTACATACAATCAAGCAAAAGCAAATTAATGTATAGAATTCACAATAACAACCACGCTGTCAAGTTTAAATAACGGCAAATCAGCTGCACTTAAGGGTAGTTGAATGAATAAGGGAATGAATAAGCAACAAGAGCTTACGGGGTGTGCATAGCTCAGTGGT
>NW_023458555.1:115611600-115623371 GCF_013731165.1 Rhagoletis pomonella
TTTTTTTTTTTTTTTGTGAGAGAACAGGTTTTAGCACAAATGCAAAAATTTGGCACAGAACCTGTTATTTTTAAAATTTTTCTTCTGTTAAGGTTTGATTTTTTCATTAAAAAATAAAAAGAGCTGGAATGATTAATTAATTTTTCAGAAACTATAAGCTCTATCGGAAAGTGATGTATATATATACGGTTTATGGAGAATTTCATTAGCTTTCATTTGCCGTACTTTATATTAAGAGTGTTAAATTGGTTCGTAAGATATACGTGATTAAAGGATCCCATTTTTGCTTTCAGCTGAATAACGGTAAATTGAAAATATCTCAGAATGACCGAGCAATTCTACATAGGAGTTGGATAGTGGCATCCATAGAACATTTTTGCTGTAAACCAGTGCTATCGCACACCTAGATCTAAAGTGGGCTAACTCAAAATTCAGAGAACACACAGAGAAAATAATACAGGTAAAACGCAAGTTTTTAAAAGAAATTGTAAAATATAATTTTTTGGTATAATTTTACTTCATACAAAATAAAAAATATAGTATTTGTACTTACGACTTTAAAACGAAACATTCGCAAAACAAAAACGATCGTTATAATATATTCACTTTTTTTACTAAAGAGAACAAACGACATTAAAGAAATAGCGTCAAAAACGCGTATTTTAAAAACTAAAATGAAACATTTTACAATATTGTACCAACAAGTTGTAGCGCGATACAATTTTCAACAAGCAAAATAAAACTAGACATTTTTAAAATAAACTCGTTAAAATATTTTCGATCAATTAGGTATGAAAAATATTTAAAACTAAAATGTTTTGCATTAGAATTTAAATAGCTACTTAGCTATAATGAAAAACTTTCATATGTTTGAATCATTTGTGGGAAAAATTGTGTTCAGATAAATAAGTTATTTCAATCTTCAGAAAAGGCGATGAAGTATATACAAACAATACTGCCATTCTAACCACTAACTACATACATATAAGGGACATTGCTGAACTTCTTTGACCCAAAAAAGCTTTGGTAAGAGTAACTTATAAAAACAAATTCCTATGGGTTATTAAATATTAATTTAAAACTTTCCTAATTTAAATTACAGGATTTGACCAGCGTGAAGCAAAATTAGCAGGCCCAGCTTGGAAGTAAGGCAGGAACATCTGTATGTATATAGTAATATGTTTATCAATATACTTTTGACAATGTGTGTACCAAACGACTTATTGTGATTTAATAAAAATAAAATTTGAATATCATATTTGAAAACGCATATTTTTAAAATTAAGAAAAACAATTTTAGGATTTAATTTCAATTTTTAAAAACGATTTGAAAATGTTCGTTTCAAAACAAAAACATGGATTTTGGAAATTGAGTGGAAAACTTTCATTCTTAAAATTTAAATAACTATTGTAGGTGCAAAACCTGGGTTAAAACGTTTTTAAAAGTAAAACGTTCCATACAAATTTTAAAACGAAAATTTCTCTGTGTAGTATATAATCCGTGCGCAGAAGTGGGGAGGATGGTTCCGTGCGCAGAAGTGGAAAGCTTTTAACTGTCATTCACCTGGGAGTGGCCAGAAGTGATTATTTTGCGGTGCGGTGATTTTTGCGTACGGCTCAAATCGCAGCTCACAACGTCCGGATATTTATATCAACGTATCCTCTGGGTAGCTACCAAACGCCCGTTTGGGAGCGAGATAAAGTGAGAAGGCGTAAAACTTCATGCACGCTGGGTTTGGGTCCCGCCCCGTTAAAACCGCGTCCAATGAAAAATTCCAACAAGCCCCCCCCCCCCCCCCCCCCCCCCCACCCCTTTTTTTGTTGATGACGACCACGGCAAACATATAAAGGACTATGATTTGAGGGTACGCACCTGGAATATCAGGACCCTTAATGTGGAAGGTGCCTCTGGCCGGCTGGTTGACATCCTCGGGAAGACAAAGGCTGACATCACCGCCATCCAAGAAATGCGATGGACGGGGACGGAAAAGTAAGTGTGAAGCCTTGCGGTGTCTACTACAGTTGCCACGTAAAGGAGCGCAAATTCGGTGTTGGATTCGTGGTATGAGAGAGCGTCCGTCGCCGAATGCTGGCGTGCACCCCGGTGACGAACGTCTAGCCACAATCCGACCATGTTGTGATAGACGGAAGGCATGCCTCCAGCGTTCTATACGTACGTACACTCCGAGGGCCAAACATCGACTCGGACCACTATCTTGTAGCCAAGATACGCACCCGCCTCTGTGCAGCAAAAAAATGTCTGCCCAACAATGCAAGGAAAGCTTAACGTCGAAAAGCTGCAATTACAACAGACAGCCAGCGCTTTCGCTACTCGACTCTCACACCTGCTCTCAGAGAGCACTCTTCAACAAACCGACATATGCGAGCAGTGGAACCACATTTCCCGCTCATTAAGTACCGCCGCCGAAGAAGTAGTTGGATTTCAGCGAGCCCGAAAGAACAACTGGTACGATGAGGAGTGGCAAGCAGCCACAGAGAAAAAAGACGCCGCCTATAGGGCCACGCTGCGATCGGGCGCAACGCGAGCCATGTGGACTGCTGTAGGGAACTGAAGATATGTATAAGCGAGACGTAATTTCCGCAATAAGAAAAGGGAGGCCAAAACGCGTGTGTGAGAAGAGCTTAAGATGCTGGCCGACAGGTAGAACGCCCGAAAATTTTACCAGAGGGTTAGGCGACTTACCGAAGGTTTCAAGACCAGGGCGAACTCCTGTAAGAACAACAATGGCGACCTAGTGGCCGATGTCCAGAATGGACTTAAATTATGGAGGGAACACTTCTCCAGCCTACTGAATGGTGGCAGCGCTGAAAGTACTGGAGAAGGCGAACCCGAGCTCCCAGTCGATGACGATGGAGTCGTTGTCCCACCGTGACTATGACGAGGTTTGACGAGGTACGAATAGCGATTACGCGTCTGAAAAACGACAAAGCTTCTGGAACTGATGGCCTGCCAGCCGAGCTATTCAAGTACTTCGGCGAGGAGCTGATGAGTTGCATGCATCAGCTCTTATACAGAATATGGTCAGATGAATGCGTGCCCGACGACTGGAATTTAAGTGTGCTCTGCCCAATCCACAAGAAAGGCGACCCCGCTATTCGCGCAAACTGCCGCGCAATCAGTTTTCTAAGCATAGGTTATAAGGTTTTATCGAGTGTATTGCGTGAAAGACTGAAGCACCACCGTCGACGAACTGATCGGGCCTTATAAGTGTGGCTTTAGGCCTGGCAATTCCACTATAGATCAGGTATTCACAATACGCCAAATCTTGGAAAAGACCCGCGTGAATAGGATCGACACACACCATCTAATTGTCGATTTCAAAGACGCTTTCGACAGAACGAAGAGAAGTTGCCTCTATGCCACGATCAGCGTTACCACGTTGACGTTTTTAACGCCATTTGGATGTTTTTTGTATCCTGATGACGATTGGACGTTTTTTGTGTAAAAAATTACGTTTTTTAACTTCCCAGTAATTTTTCTCTATGCACAATATATTCAGTGTATAGCGTACTATTTGCTTGTAGAGCAAATACTTACGCTCACACTTTCGGCAAATTTGTTACTAAATCTTGTAAGTAGAACTACACCTTTTCAAATAGTATTTCAGAAAAACACAAATGTATTTCCGAAAACTACAAATGATTTTCAGAAAAACTCAATTAGTTTTCCGAAAAGGCCAAATGTGTTTCAGAAAACCTCAAATGATATTCAGAAAACCGCAATTGATTTTCAGAAATAGGCAAAGGTGTTTCAGAAAACCTCAAATTATATTCAGAAAACCTCAATTGAAATTCAGAAAAGGCCAAATGAATTCCAGAAAACCACAAATGTATTTCAGAAAACCCCAAATATATTTCAGAAAAACTCAAATGAAATTCAGAAAAGGCAAAATGTATTTCAAAAAACCCCGAATGTATTTCAGAAAAACACAATTGAAATTCAGAAACACACAAATGTATTTCCGAAAAATCCAGTTGTAGATTTCCAAACTGTTTTCTTACACTTTACATAAATAATCTTACAATTAAGTACACAGTTTTGAAGTAAAGATAAAAATGGGCATGAATTTCAGGTGTGTAGTGCATGGAGTCACGACGCGGATCGTTCAAGAAGGAGAGCGCGGGTGAGTGGGTGAAAGAGCTGTTAGACAAGTGGACGAGCATGGGCAACACATTATCAGATCTGGTATTGGTGTGCGACAATGCAACCTGCCATACTAGGCTTGAGCAAGTAGTTGCTAGTAGCGGTTCGCCCACCCTTTTGCGCTTGGGTCCATACTCGCCCATGCTCAATCCGATTGAGAATATTTGGGCAAAAATAAAAAGTTATGTCAAAACTCATATGGGCATTCCTTCTACCGACGGACCGGGAGTAGTAGAAAGGAGACTGCAATACTTGGAAGAAATAATTCGCCAAGCGAGAGAAAGCGTTACTACTGCGCAGAGCTGTAAAACTGTGAAATCATTTTAAATTAAAAATCATCAATTTTATATTATTATGTTTTTATTGAATTCTCCCATATTGAATAATGCGGCTTATAGTTTTCCAATTCTACATTCGCTCAAAGTAGATACGATTGCACACATTTCCATATTCAAAGAAAGATTGAAAAAATTGAATGACGAACGATTCACTTTTAACACTGAATAAGCACTCAGATGAATGCAGCTTTTGCTATGTGTGCACACATCCACTCAGTACCAATCAATTGATATAAATATTTTGAACACACAAAACCCACTGAAAAATACGCCAGGTTGCATTTTATTAAAAAGACTGCAAAATTTCAACACGAAAAATAGTTAATAGAGCGTTATCTTCAGTTTTTTTTCACTTAAATTTGTACAAGGATTTATAAGAATAAAAAATATTAATTGGAGAAATATTTTTTAGTGAACGTGTCGTTAGAATGTCATTATGAAAAATATAAATTATTAATGATTTTAACATCTCTGTTTAGAAAATTGTCAGCTTTCCAAATAAGTGTTACCAATATACCATTAATAATGCATAAATTAGTACATACATATATAAGTTAATATAAACTAACAAATTTAAGAGCTTCTGGTTCTAACTTTAGACATACATATACATTTCATTATTTAATTATAAAAATTTTTTATACAAATTTCTTCGTACTTTTTTTCGTCGCTATTGGGTCAAGCAGTTAATGAAGATTCGAAAATCGAATTTGTTGGTTTGTGGAGGTTTTTTCATTTACAATAAGCCACAAATTATCAACATTTCCAACAAAAAAATATTTAACAAAATTCGTTGGTCTCTATTTTCATTAACATCCTTTTCCGAAAGTGCAATATTTAAGAATTTATACCCATTTCATTGAGCACGCTTTTTAACCCAAGTTTTGGTTTGTTTGTTAACATCAAAACTACATATCGACACCTAAGTGGAAGATCGACCTATCTCGGCAGCTAGTTCGAAAACTCCCTATTTCAACAAACTGTTCTAGAACACCCTATTTCAGAATTTTGTTGAAGAACGCCCTATCTCAGAATGCGGTTCAAAAACGCCCTATCTCGGCAAATTTTCAATATATTTTCATTTGAGATATGGCGTTCTTCAACCAAAGTCTGAAGTAGGACTTTCATAAAAAGCTTTCTGAGTTAGGGCGTTTTTGAATTGGCTGCCGAGATAGGTCGATCTTCCAATCAGGTGTCGGTATATTAATAAACAATGATTAAACATTGTCTGCTGTAACCTATTTTAGAAATAATTTATTTATTAGGATTTGCAATTTGAAAAAATCAGTTCCTTCCAATTTTGGGAATCAAACGGGACCCCACACAAGCAAAATCGTTTTCTACAATCTTTATTAACCTGAAGGGCTAGACAACAAACAACCGCTATGCGAACAAAGTTATAATACCCATGTGCACAAATGCGCTCGGGTGTAATTATTTCTTAAAACATTATTCTAAATGTATGTTTTGAGCAAATTGATTTCAAAAGTTAGAAATATGTCCCATTTTTCAAAAATGTATAATAATAAACATGTGAGTTTTTTAGCAATTTGTTTTCTGTAATTAAGGAAATATTATTATTATATATACATATATTCTGCGAAAAAATTTCTACAATCAATTTTTAAACCCTTTTCGCAATTGGTAACCGGTAAATTTTGTTACCATCTCATAAGCTGGTAACAAAATATTGCCCCGCCCCGTGAAATATGCATTGCCAGAATTTCCACAATTCTTCATGGCTGAATTGCTGAATATATAGCATTACCAACGTTCCTAGAATCGCGGTGACATGAACAGGTAACATTTTTTGGTAATAAAATTTTCCGGTTACAAAATCTTCGGTTACGTGCAGAATAGACCATTTATAGTTCAAAAGTCTATAATACGAAGGGACAGATGCCGGTAATGAAATTCTTAAGTTTTTTCAAGCAAGAGTTTTAAAAACTCAATTCTATTGACACTGTTTTATATTTCTATATACAGTTCACTAGTTTCGAATCTAATTTATGTAAATGTATGTATCAAGATGTGTCCTTTGTGCTCGACGGTTGCGATGTTTGTTTGGACTGATTTCGCACCAGTCATTAGCCATGGGTTAATGTCAGAAAATGTCTATACATACGCGTTGAAATACATACATACGTACATATATGTTTTTTTTTTCAATTCCAGATATGTTTAAACTTTAAAATATAAAATATATCAACCCTGGGAAAAAAGTATTAGTACTGAATGGTAAAAACGTATGCATTCATTTTAAATATACAATCATGTGTGTGTGCGAATGCTTCTGTTACATTCACATTCCATACTGAATGTCAATCTACCATTCAAAAACACAACACAGTTTATTTGTTTTCAAGCATTTTAATCCACTCAGGAATGAGGCTTTTTTTATACAAACAAACAATCAAAATTTTGAAAAGAATGTCGAGTGAATGCAGATCCTATTGATTCAATCATTTTACAGCTCTTCTACTGCGGATTGCGCTCGTGCTATCCAGCACTCATCGGTTTTTTTTTGATGCTTTGGCCTTGCGGGATATGTCTATTGGAATTTAAAACATTTCATTTAAATAAATATGCTTTTTTACAAGTGTTATCCTGTTTTACTCCATTATAAAAAGTGGGTGAGGGGTTAACCGGGATATGAATTAATAAGCCATTATGTTTTCTAATGCCGACTTCGTTTCTACCGAAAAATGCAACCTTCTCTTTGCCCTCTACGCACAAACACTAAGAAGAGGGCGATGAGAAGGCAACATTTTTTGTAGAAACGAAAACGCCATAAGAGTGATGATAAAAAGTCCATAGATAAAAGTGTTCTGGAAATGATTTCTGAATTACATTTGCGCTTTTCTGAATTTCGTTTGCATTTTTCGGAATTTCAATTGAGTTTTTCTGAAATACATTTGGCCTTTTCTGAATTTCATTTGAGTGTTTCTGAAATACATTTGGGGTTTTCTGAAATACATTTGGCCTTTTCTGAAATTCATTTGGCCTTTTCTGAATTTTATTTGAGTTTTTCTGAATATAATTTGAGGTTTTCTGAAACACATTTGGCCTTTTCTGAAAATCAATTGAGGTTTTCTGAATATAACTTGAGGTTTTCTGAAACACATTGAATTTTTCTGAAAAGCATTTGTAGTTTTCAGAAATACATTTGTGTTTTTCTGAAATACTATTGGAAAGGGTGTAGTTTTGAACTATTTTCTTAATAAATCTTTACAAGCTTTGTTCTTTGCAGCAGGTGCCTCAAAATATATTTACTCTTTGGCCACATATGACTTAAATATGATGCGAACCAAGCGTACGCGCATTTTTATTTTTTTATTCTTGGACTAAGATTCCCGCGTTTAAAGGCTGGTTCTGTAAACACTTGAGGTTACAAGGCTTATTAGAATGTTTGCAATTGCATTTTAAAAGCCAAATTAATATGAGCTGGTCTATTGCAACACGCACGCTCGCAAAAGCACTATGTTCCCTCTTAGCAGAAGGTATTTTAGCATTTTCGACAACCGACCCACTAACCAAATGTATACAAGAAAAAAAAATTAAAAATCAACGCGATTCTTTAGCAACTTAAAACTTGCACATTATTACCCTGGAATTTAATGGGCTATCAAACTGCATACTCAAAAAAGTTCTAAAAAATCTAAATAAAAAAACTCGAAAATCTAACTGCAACACAAAGTTTGAAATATGGATTTATATTGTGTTAGTTATATAATGAGCTAGGCCTCCACTATAAGCTATAAGCTGTTCGTCTAACTTGCAAGTTTCTGCAAATTTTCTGGTCGCGTACTATTTTCGATATTTTTCTCTTGTGAGAGAACAGATGATATTTTGCCGGAATTTCGCTGGTGGACATTTTTTACTGGAGATTTTAAACGAACGTACCTATTGACTATCCAACATTTAACAAAATTGCTACGAACGGCTTTAACTGACCAGATTTTGAAAATCTCGCCAAAGCGATCTTTTGCATTTTCTTTTATATCTATCTTACGTACAACAGAATAATAATAAAAATAATGTTTCTCATTTTTAATAATAATTTTATTTAAAAATAAAATTTTTGTTTATCTTGTTCCTTTTTTGTGGCTCTTTGTAGCATTTAGAACTTAGATGCGGCACTTTCGGCCTCAGCCTAGCCCACCCCTGCTATATATGTACATTTTCATACAAGGCAGGATTAAACAATATAAAAATTTGCTGCAGAAACACAACAGCAAACAACAGCTGAGCTAAGAAGCAATGACATGCTATAACAGTATGTTTGAGATGGAATGACATGGCATAGCAATGCATCCAATTTTTGAAAATGACATTTTAATAGATACGCTGGGAAGAAGTTCAGACAATGTTTAAATTTACATTTTGTTACCTACTTCACCGATTTGAAATCTGAAAACTATACCTTTCATGAGCTTGAAATGGTATTATAACTTTGGCCCGATATTTGTAAGTACCAGAATAAGAAGAGATAGACTCATGAAAATGTGTACTTATGTATGTGACCAGAACATCAAGCTAAGCCGAATTAGGCTTATGGCAATCGAACTTCAGTTGGGGTGCTACTGGCTGAAATGGTTTTACAGATGGCAACTGCAAGCTGGCAACTGAGTTGCTATATTGGCAACTGCATTTTTGTGGTCCCTGCGGTAATAATCGAAGAGTGTATACCTACATATAAGGTAAACTTCAAAGTCTAGGGGGGAGGGGCCCCGTACCCCAAGTAGTTCCCAAGTCACTCCACCAAAAAATGTTTTCGTCTCTGTGCAGCCTTTCGAAATTTTTTGCTGAGCTATGCATTACACCTTCGCAAATTTTACCACTACCGAAACCAAAGATATATACACATTAATAGTTGTGTTTGTTTACAAATTATCCAGTAAATTGCCAGCTACTCTCCAGTAACTTTATTTCTAAGAATTCGCTCTCATAGAAAATGTTTCCGAAAAAGTACGCGAACGCAAACCCAGTAATAATTACCAAGTTTCATGATGAATTTCATCCAGCAACATGCGATCAGCTGTTTTTCGTACTGGCAAAATCTTATAAGTAAAAATTTGTCCAGTAAAAACTTGCAACTTCAACTGTAATTTTTCGCTCTCTCGCTTTCCCCTACTTTGCAAGTTTTTGCGTACGAAAAAGCCAAAACATGAAAATTCGTAAAAACTTTTACTGGATTTTACTGGAATTGAGTAAACAAATACAACTAATATTTCAACGAAATTCTGATACATAAGTATTGTATTTTATCAGACTTTATTTATATTCTCTTTGAACATACGCACATGCATATATGTATGTACCCACATACATACGAGCACCAATTAATTTCATTTAAAGAAATGGCTGTCGTCCATTTCCGCTGTAGCATATGTAGTGCATATTTTTAGGCGCAATATTTAACTATTTCCGGCAAGGCGACGTCTACCTCTCGTGTCTATTGTATGGTTTTTGATATGATACCTATCGATGAGGTTGATATTTAGACTAGGTTGTATAGAAATGCCATAATACCTTTGCTATAAATGGTGGTATATCTTGGTAAAGAATTGTTGCAAGCATCAATTTTGAATAAATTAGCTTTAATATTTACTGATTTATCGAAGATTTTGTATTTCTCTAAATTACCGTTATATGGGATGTGGGCGTGGTTATCGTCCAATTTTAAAAATTTTCGGCCATTTCGTATGCTGTGCGAAGGCCAAAAACTGTGCCAAGTTGGGAAGAAATTGGTTCAGCGGTTCCTAAGATATACACATGTAACCATAAGTGGGCGTGGCTACGCCCATTTTCCAAAAATGTATAATATTCTTATTTTTCGTCAAAAAGTTATTGTAAATATCAATTTTGAGTGTATTATCTTCAGTAGTTACTAAAATATCGCAGTTTTCGTATTTCCGAAAATTACCGTTATATGGGATGTGGGCGTGGTTATTGTCCGATTTTAAAAATTTTCTGCCATTTGGTATGCTGTACGAAGGCTAACAACTGTGCCAAGTTTGGAAGAAATTGGTGCAGCGGTTCCTAAGATATACACATGTAACCATAAGTGGGCGTGGCTACGCCCATTTTCCAAAAATGTATAATATTCTAATTTTTCGTCAAAAAGTTATTGTAAATATCAATTTTGAGTGAATTATCTTCAGTAGTTACTAAAATATCGCAGTTTTCGTGTTTCCGAAAATTACCGTTATATGGGAAGTGGGCGTGGTTACAGTCCGATTTCACCCAGTATCAATACCAACCTACCTTGGATTAAGGGAAACCTACATACCAAATTTCGTTGAGATATCTCAATTTTTGCTCGAGTTATCGTGTACACGGACGGACGGACAGACAGACATGGCTTAATCGATTTCTTTTTTCATCCTGATCATTTAAGTATACATTTGTCTATATCTATCTCGATTCGTTTTGGCTGTTACAAACAACCGTTATGTGAACAAAATTAATATACCCTTGTGCACAAGTGCGCTCGGGTATAAAAATCCCCTAGACATGTTTTTTCAATTAAACATTAGAAAATTATATATATAAAAATGGTGTGAAAAATGTATAGTAATTCATCAATTGAGAACGGTTGGGCCGATTTGGCAAACATTTTTCTTTAGTTTTTCGTAATTGCCTGGAGAATGTTCTTACAAAAGAAAATTTTGGGAAATCCCTCCAGGAAAATTGTGAAATTGGAACAATGGAATTTTGTGTGCAATTCCTTCGGAATAGCTTTCAAATGGAAAAATATAAAATTCTAAGTGGAAAACTCGAAAAAATCCGGAAGAACGCGAAAATTTGAATTTTTTTCGACGAAATTTTGCATTTTATCCCATGATTTGAAGATTTGGACGATGTAAAGGTGGAAAATTCGTTGTGGAGCTTGGAAAATTTCGGATAATTGTGAAATTTATTGTGAGCATGAATCAATTGGGAACAATTTTCTCCTATGTTTCATAACCGATTCGAATGGCTGCTGAGTTTTTGGAAAGGTGTTTAGAAGGCGGAGTGCACAAAGTTTTAAAATTTGCGATATGTGGCGCAGGGATCGAGCTACGCTGATAAACTGCATTTAGTACGTAGGTAGCTTTTGCCTAGATGAGCATATGGGTGTTTTCATCGGAAGGTACACCACGACAAAAAAATAAAAGTCTTATATCTAAAGTATTTACGGGCCGATTTGTCTGCTTTTTAAAATATATACTGGATATAAAAATAGAATCATGTTTGCGTAAAATGGTCTTATTGCGTGGATTAAC
>NW_023458555.1:115623471-115627463 GCF_013731165.1 Rhagoletis pomonella
AGGACACTACCACAAATACTTCCAGAGATATACGGTATGAAAAATTCGATATGTATGGGTGATGCCACGCTCCCTTAATATATCGAAAGTCTGCAGTAGGTGTCCAAAATTTCATAAAAATCGGTACAGCCGTTCTACCACCTTTTGTTTCCTTGCTAGAGGTTCTGAAATAGTGCAAAAAACGCGATTTTTTGACACTTCGACCTCGTTTTTCTTAAATCTGGAGCTGATGGAAACTCTATGCTTACGGATTTGTAAACAGCACAAAAAATAATAATAAGTATTGTTAAATAGCCAATACCCGCGGTGCCTTTAAACACCTTTCGAACTGTAAAACATCGAATTTCAAACAAATCGGACCATAAATACGATTTTTAGAAGAGATCCATCCCTGGTCCACCTATCAGAAGAAAGTATTCTGTATGTTAATCCTGGCAATAAGCTACCTACATGCCAAATTACAAGCAAGTCGCACCATAAATACGATGTTTTCTAATAGATCCGTATCTGGTCCACCTATCAGAAAAAATATCCTATATGTTAACCCAGGCAATAAGCTACCTACGTGCCGAATTTCAAGCAGATCGGACCATAACTAAGATTTTTGCGAATAGATTGGTCCCTGGTCCACCTCTCAGAAAAAAGTATTCTATATGTTAATCCACGCAATAAGACCATTTTACGCAAACATGATTCTATTTTCATATCTGTTAAAATTATACGGAAGTCAAAGAGAATTAACAGCTTACAATTCAAGTATTTAATATTGAATGAAAAAAGAAACAAATTGTTTTCTGACTCATTTGAAGAACTTGGATTGGTTACAACGATTCAATTATAACAAGCAGTAAAATAACAAGTAATAAGTTAAATTTACAACATTTCCTCGCAGCTAATTTGCTTGAAATCTGTCCACTTTGAAACGCTTGCGATTAGATCGTCGAACAGTAGGTGATTCAAGTGGTCGTTTAAAACTAGAAGCTTGACGCATAGGAACTAAAGATGTTAATTCTTGGCTCGTAGTTGCAGTTGTCGTGTTTGGTAAACTTGCTGAACCCGTTGACTCTGAAAATGTTCTTTCATTCTGAGAAATTGGTTCATACGGCAACCGATGCAAACGTTGATTTTCAAAATCTTGTTCAATATCAATATCATATGTAGACCGGTTTGATTTAGAATAAGCATCAGTGTGTGGAATAACTAACTTGACCTTTAACTGATTTTGATGGCGCTTGATTGTTCCCGTTTCTGTTTGAACATGATACATCATTTGACCAATAACTTCAAGAATTTGTCCTTCAACCCATCTTTTGGCTCCAGAATAATTTCGTGCATAAACTTCTTGACCTACGTGAAATTTGGAATTACTGTAGCATACATTTTGTTTTTGTGGAAACAATGCAGATAAAATAGTGCGCGATTGACGTCCATGTAACAGTTCTGCTGGAGATTTTCCACTGACTGTGTTCGGTGTGGATCTATATGTAGCCAAATACTTATACAGACCTGTTCTGCATTTCGACTCGATTTGAAAAGTAAAACGACACACATTCCGACTAATTTTTGTGGTGGTGTTCTCAATTCCGATTGAGTTCGAATAAGTTCGAAATCGTTTTCGAATCGTTTTCATTTCGATTCGGTAATAAGTTGCAACAGCTGTTGTCAGTTATTTGTGTAAAAATTAATTAAAATCTGTATAAAACTGAAAAAATGCCAGTGCGAATGATTTTTGGGAGTGCCCAGACCAGAAGACTTGCTATTGCATGCCCAAAACGAAAAAATTCAGCTAAGGATTCATGTGGACATGTTCCAAAAGTTGGACTCCAAGAAAGTTTACCCTTCAATGTAATTTTCTTTATCTAACTCGATCTGTAGATAACTTTTAGGTTTATAGGATCTTATCCCATAAATAAAGATGTTTTCAAAATGCTGTTAGACAAAAACAAAAAAAAAAATTGGTTAACGGAGAGGCATCGTTTTATTTCACCGAAACGCAACTGGCAGCCACACTCCGGTTTTTAGTAATAGGCTCCTATCAGTTGGGAGTAGCTAAAGACCAAGGTATAACATTGGCAGAAGCACTTTTTCTAAAGCATTGCATTTTGCTATACAGGAGCCGGAGAGCTGCAGAGGAGAGCGAAAACGATCATCAGGCGGTTTTAGATGGAGAGGAAATCAGGGATGAAGTTCCCGCAGTTTACAAATATAAATTTTTGCATTTTTTAAACACATAAATAGTCACTCGCACAGAAATATTCGTAATTTAGTTTTTTTACAATATTCAAAATATTTTGCATCATCGTTTATTTTTGTTTTAAATAGCTCATTCTATAAAAAAAGCCATATAAATCAATCTCGCAAACTTTGCACAAAATTCACAAAAATTAATGAAACTTTTATCAAAACTTCAAACTTTGTATTTAGCATTTTTAGAAAATTTTCGAGTATGCAGCTTCGTAGCCTATTCAATTTTAGTATAACGAAGTGCAAGTTTCAAGTACCCAAAGATTAACGTTGATTTTTTAGATTGTTTTTTTCGAAGCTTTAGCGCATTTTCTTCCATATAAAACGCTTGTGAACTTTGTGCTCATACAAGCGCCTTGGCATATGCAACGTCTTTGTGCCCATTAGCACAATATGGAAATTTTCGATGAATACTGCGCATGCGCTGAAGCGGAATCAAGAACAGGTCGGTTTCATACGATCGTTTTCGCTTTATTTGTCTAGGTAGTTTTTAAAGAGCAATTTTCAGATACAGATTTATCAAAGTATTTGAATACAGAATAGAGCAATAACGACTTATAAATTCTCTCAATATCATAAAAATTTAAAAGAAAATATTTGGCGGACAAACTACATATATATTTGGGTTTCCTTAGCCAATTACTTTTCATTCCGACTAGCCAAAGTGCAAACTTTTCAAATCGAAAAAATTTGGTCGGAATCGAAATCAAGAACACCAATGCATTTCGATTCCGAAAAATTTGAACGGAATCGAAATGCAGAACAGGGCTGATATAAAGCTTTTTCACGATGAGTTTCAGTAGTCATAATTTTAGAAAACGCTTGCTTGAATGTTCTTACAAAACGTTCTGCCAAACCATTCGATGCCGGATGAAAAGGAGCAGATGTAAGATGCTCAATCGTATTCAATTTGCAAAAGGTCTGAACTCCTCCGAGGTGAATTGTGGTCCATTATCACTTACAATGGTTTTGGGAAGACCTTCAACTGAAAATATTTTCTGCAGTGCTGTTATTGTAGAAGAAGTCGTTGCTGATGACAATTCAAAAACGTAAGGAAATTTAGAATAAGAGTCAACCAAGATCAACCACATGCGAGAAAAGAAAGGACCAGCAAAATCGACGTGTACCCTTTCCCAAGGTTCAGTTGCCACTGGCCATGAACAAAAATCCCGTTTTGGATTGCTTGAAAATATGACACATGTTTTGCAAGATTTAGACAGCTTTTCAATTTCTTCGTCTATCTTTGGAAACCATAAGTAACGCCTTGCCATTTGTTTCATTCTACTTGCGCCCCAATGACCCTCATGAAGGGTATCTAAAATCTTATTTTGTAACGCCGATGGTATTACTACACGTGTGTAATCAGTATGAAATAAAATTACGCCTTTTTGAATAGACAAAGATAATTTTCTTTCATAAAAAGGTTTAATATGCGATTGTATTTTTGGTAAAGAATTAGGCCATCCATTTTCTATGTACTTCTGCACAATACTTAAGAGTGAATCTTGTTTGGTATACTGTGAAACAACATCAGCATCGATAGGAAACTCGTCAAGAGTAGATTGATAAATATGTTCCACGTTTAACATGTTTTCTTCTTTCTTATCAAACTCTTTATCTTCCCCTATCGGAAGTCTTGACAATGCATCTGCGTTTGCGTGTTGCTTAGTACTTTTGTATTGAATTGAATAATCATATGCCTGAAGCACAATCGCCCATCGTTGAAGTCTATGTAAAGTCATAATAGG
>NW_023458555.1:115627563-115632046 GCF_013731165.1 Rhagoletis pomonella
CCAGCTTGCAGTTGCCATCTGTAAAACCATTTCAGCCAGTAGCCACCCAACTGAAGTTCGATTGCCATAAGCCTAATTCGGCTTAGCTTGATGTTCTGGTCACATACATAAGTACACATTTTCATGAGTCTATCTCTTCTTATTCTGGTACTTACAAATATCGGGCCAAAGTTATAATACCATTTCATGCTCATGAAAGGTATAGTTTTCAGATTTCAAATCGGTGAAGTAGGTAACAAAATATAAATTTAAACATTGTCTTAACTTCTTCCCAGCGTATCTATTAAAATGTCATTTTCAAAAATTGGATGCATTGCTATGCCATGTCATTCCATCTCAAACATACTGTTATAGCATGTCATTGCTTCTTAGCTCAGCTGTTGTGTTTCTGCAGCAAATTTGTATATTGTTTAATCCTGCCTTGTATGAAAATGTACATATATAGCAGGGGTGGGCAAGGCTGAGGCCGAAAACTGCCACATCTAAGTTCTAAATGTCAAAAAAGGAACAAGATAAACAAAAATTGTATTTTTAAATAAAATTATTATTAAAAATGAGAAACATTAATTTTATTATTATTCTATTGTACGTAAGATAGATATAAAAGAAAATGCAAAAGATCCCTTTGGCGAGATTTTCAAAATCTGGTCAGTTAAAGCCGTTCGTAGCAATTTTGTTAAATGTTGGATAGTCAATAGGTACGTTCGTTTAAAATCTCCAGTAAAAAATGTCCACCAGCGAAATTCCGGCAAAATATCATCTGTTCTCTCACAAGAGAAAAATATCGAAAATAGTACGCGACCAGAAAATTTGCAGAAACTTGCAAGTTAGACGAACAGCTTATAGAAATTTTGTTTACATTAACAGGTCTATTCTGCACGTTACCGACGATTTTGAAACCGGAAAATTTTATTACAAAAAAATTCTTGTAACCGCAATTCTAGGTACGTTGGTAATACAGTGAAAATATTCAGCAACTCAGCTATGAAGATTTGTGGAAACTCCTGTATTGCATATTTCAATATTTTGTTACCAGCTTATGAGATGATAACCAAATTTACCGGTTACAAGAGAGCACAGAATGTGAAAACAGAATAGACCTGTAAAAAGTATAAAATTGAAAACGTAAGAAAACAAATCCTGAATTCTTATCCTGACACAGTTCATTGACTAAACGAATAATTACTTATTTCTTACAAGTTTAATTAATCGCATTTTACTATTTCAACTTCCAAACCATCAAATTAAATTTAGGGATTTGCGTAAATTCCAACCAGCTCTTCTTGATCAGCTGTTTTCTTGTTGGCAAATTGCTGTGGGCTAAAATATGTATTTATATGTATGTATGTAAAATATGTACGTATATGTGTAATATGTATGAAATATGTATTTTAAAAAGTAAAAAGAGCAAACATGTTCTAAGCAAGGAGAAAGTAAAAAGAGCCACACTTTGCTAAGCAAAGAGCCGCATTTGGCTCAAACAGCCACGTTTGCCCACCGTTGGTATATACAGTAAAACCCGCTTAAGTACCTCACGAAAAATGTCAGCTTTTTAAGGTACTTAGGCGGGTTGGGTACTTAAAAGAACCCGTTTAAGTGCCTCGATGCGGGTACTTAAGCGGACATAATTACTGATGTAGTTACACCTTCTTGTTAACTTACATAAATACTTGAATAACAACGTTTAATGAGGTATACATAGTTTAAAACCAAAATCGTAGCATTATGTAAATACATAAACATGTAAAGAATATCTTTATTAAAAAAAATATTTAGTGCAATGGTATATCATTTTTACAAGAATTAAATTGTTTAAAAATCAAAGTTGGACATATCATTTTGTACCAAATTCACAATAATATTGTTTGCCACTTATGTTTATTTAATAATCCAAAGAACCTATATCCCGAAAATGAAAGTTATATCTGCCAACCATAAGCTGCTAGAGCAATTTAGCGGCTCAAACTTGACCCCAAAATAGGGCAATGTTTACCGTGGGTTTTCGGACGGAAACCGAATTGGTTACTTAAAAAAATGAATATGTCGATAGATCTGGAATTTTATCTTTGAAACGCCACACTTTTTTTGAAATCGCTTCATTAGTTCTCGTGCAATAAGCGTTTTCCTGAAGCTCTAAAAATTACAACTACAACATTTCAGCATTGCCTCCATATCGTAAGGTAAGACGTATTCTACGTCAAAATCAACATCGATACAAACTTAAACATTAGGGGAACAATAAACAAATTAATGGAAAACAAAACTTACAAGTATACACACATACGTAGACAGACTTAAAACTTACCAAGTTGTTTAAAATTAATTCTTAATAATAAGTACATAAATTACTTATGTACATAGATGGCCAGCTCATGGTTTCACAGAAAAATGTTTATATAGAAAATATTTAAGTTGCTTCCGTTTAAGTTATTTTTTACAGCGGTTGGGATAGAATTTCAAATACGTATGTTATTCATGAAAAACTGTCTCATTGACGCAACCTAATTAAAGTTAGCCACAATTAGGTCAAAACATGGGCGTAGCTACGTAGGGGAAGGGGGGCGGGGTCTCGAGCCTCCTAGTGTATTTCTGCCATGGAAAACAGCTTCTCATAAAAATACAACGCCGTTCGGAGTCGGCGTAAATCAAGGCGCACGCCACAAATCGGAGGAGAAGCTCGGTCAAACACTAATATATGTGTAAGCGCCAATCTATTATTATTGCAGTTGATTTCATCAATTTGATTTGCTTAACTTTTTTTTAAATGTTCTTGTTTCCTTCTTTGTTTCATTTAACATATTTGCGTTAAACCAAACATCACGTGGGCGCAGCTGCGGGCAAAAGCTAGCGTGTATATAAATTGAAATAAAAAACGTTATCGAATAAAAGAATTAATTTTTTTTACAACGCTTTTATCAACTTACAATGGGTAGGTTCAGAAGGCGCAGCAGTTGAGCGCAACCGTTGTTAAAAAAATCAGTGATCGTTATGCGTCTTCTAAACGGCTTGATACATTAGCTGTCAATTCAACTCTCAGAGGTACACACCAACATATTGTCTTAAATGATCAGAAAAATATTACGACCATCTAACAAGCACCTGTTCAATTGATCAGAAGTACACAACAACGCGTTCAGCAGGTGCAATCGCAACAGTTCCTGAGCTGTTGCGCCTTCTGAACGTGCCCAATGTTGTATGTCCAGACCACAATTTATAGCAAAGGTATTATGGCATTTCTATACAACCTAGTCTAAATATCAACCTCATCGATAGGTATCATATCAAAAACCATACAATAGACACGAGAGGTAGACGTCGCCTTGCCGGAAATAGTTAAATATTGCGCCTAAAAATATGCACTACATATGCTACAGCGGAAATGGACGACAGCCATTTCTTTAAATGAAATTAATAAGTGCTCGTATGTATGTGGGTACATACATAACTATATGCATGTGCGTATGTTCAAAGAGAATATAAATAAAGTCTGATAAAATACAATACTTATGTATCAGAATTTCGTTGAAATATTAGTTGTATTTGTTTACTCAATTCCAGTAAAATCCAGTAAAAGTTTTTACGAATTTTCATGTTTTGGCTTTTTCGTACGCAAAAACTTGCAAAGTAGGGGAAAGCGAGAGAGCAAAAAATTACAGTTGAAGTCGCAAGTTTTTACTGGATAAATTTTTACTTATAAAATTTTGCCAGTACGAAAAACAGCTGATCGCATGTTGCTGGATGAAATTTAAACTAAGAAGTAAACTGTTTGTGGTTTTTTTATTGTTGAAATTCACAAAATAAAACTATTTAAATATAAAATATATTGTTTTATTAGGAATTTGCTGCGAATAAACAACCAATTTATCGGCTGTTCATGAAACTTGGTAATTATTACTGGGTTTGCGTTCGCGTACTTTTTCGGAAACTTTTTCTATGAGAGCGAATTCTTAGAAATAAAGTTACTGGAGAGTATCTGGCAATTTACTGGATAATTTGTAAACAAACACAACTATTGATGTGTATATATCTTTGGTTTCGGTAGTGGTAAAATTTGCGAAGGTGTAATGCATAGCTCAGCAAAAAATTTCGAAAGGCTGCACAGAGACGAAAACATTTTTTGGTGGAGTGACTTGGGAACTACTTGGGGTACGGGGCCCCTCCCCCCTAGACTTTGAAGTTTACCTTTTATGTAGGTATACAATCTTCGATTATTACCGCAGCGACCACAAAAATGCAGTTGCCAATATAGCAACTCAGTTGCCAGCTTGCAGTTGCCATCTGTAAAACCATTTCAGCCAGTAGCCACCCAACTGAAGTTCGATTGCCATAAGCCTAATTCGGCTTAGCTTGATGTTCTGGTCACATACATAAGTACACATTTTCATGAGTCTATCTCTTCTTATTCTGGTACTTACAAATATCGGGCCAAAGTTATAATACCATTTCATGCTCATGAAAGGTATAGTTTTCAGATTTCAAATCG
>NW_023458555.1:115632146-115635977 GCF_013731165.1 Rhagoletis pomonella
AATGACAATGCGTAAACACGATGTCCTTCCAAGAGTCGCAAGGTGGGCACTGTTTCTGCAAGAGTTTGACCATCAAATCGAGCATCGGTCAGGGTCATAAATGAGGCATGTAGATTCGCTCAGTCGGGTACATTTCTTGCTTGTCGAAGACACCTTGCATAGGTTGAAACAGGCCCAGGAAGAAGATTCTAACGATTTTGGAAAATAATACGTATGAGGATTTTCACAAATTTCCGGTGTTCTTTACAATGATCCAACGAAAGAACTTATCGTTGTACTACAGCAAACAGAGGAGGAGATAATTAGGCTAGCACATAGACCGGCACATTTTTCAGTACGGAGGACACAAGAGCATATAGAACAGACATATTTCATACCAAAGCTGTCTTCGAAAGTAGCCGGAGTAGTATTAAGTTGTGTCGAATGCATAGTGAAAAGTAGGTCTTTTGTCGCCTATTGACAAAGACAATGAACTGCTCGTTACCCTATACGCCGATCATATAGGTCACATGAAAAGTACAACTACAAATCCAGCAAGAGAATCGAAAAACTTCAACTCGAAACGTAAACCTGCGCTGATTTATAAAGCAAATGATTTAGTTGTAATAAAGCGAACTCAGTTTGTGGCCTTAAATTAAAAGCAAAATATAAAATATGAAAGGTCAGGACGGCCGGATGCAGGAACGCACAACACTGTCCTGACGAAACACGGCAACACTACTACGGACAGAAAGGCAACACGGACAGGACGAAGCTATTGAACGAAATAAACGAAAACGACAGTTTAGTTCAAAACTCACAATCAGCTCGTAAAGACGTAAAACAGACAATGAAGACGGTCGTGTTAATCTAGTTTTTAAAATAAGCGTACATGTAAAGTTTCTACATATGTACTAAAATGTGTAAAATCACTAAGTACTATTAAACAATAAACTGTAAATATGAATATACTATTAAACTATCGAACATTATTTGTGTGAACCCACATGTATGTATATCAATAAATTTTGTTTTACAATTTATTTTGTAAACTTGCGTTTTACCCGTATCATTTTCTCAGTGGACAAACAGGTATACATCTGGGCACTCCACGTTTGTCGTACGCACAACTGTACGTTGGGTTCTCGCTTGTATCGAGAGCCATAAATCTCTATATATTCATACGCCCAAGACCATAAGTGCCGAAACGTTGTTTACAGCCGCTATGGTGCAGTGGGTCGGCCGCTATGGTGCAGTGGTAAGCAGTGCGCGCTTCCACTACGCAACGCCTTGGTTCAAGCTCTGGTCAAAGCAACATCGCAAAAAATATAGAAAAAAAGTTTTTTTTTTAACAGCGGTCGTCCCTCGGCAGGCAATGGCAAACCTCCTAGTGTATTTCTGACATGGAAAACAGCTTCTCATAAAAATACAATCGCCGTTCGGAGTCGGCGTAAAACTGTAGGTCCCTCCGCTTTGTGTAACAACATCAAGGCGCACGCCACAAATCGGAGGAGAAGCTCGGTCAAACACTGACATATGTGTAAGCGCCAATCTATTATTATTGCAGTTGATTTAATTAATTTGATTTGCTTAACTTTTTTTTAAATGTTCTTGTTTCCTTCTTTGTTTCATTTAAAATATTTGCGTTAAACCAAACATCACGTGGGCGCAGCTGCGGGCAAAAGCTAGCGTGTATATAAATTGAAATAAACAACGTTATTATAAATATGTATATTAGACTGTGTCAAATAAAAGGATTAATTTTTTTACAACGCTTTTATCAACATACAATGGGTAGGTTCAGAAGACGCAGCAGTTGAGCGCAACCGTTGCTAAAAAAATCAGTGATCGTTACGCGTCTTCTGAACGGCTTGCTACATTACCTGTCAATTCAACTCTCAGAGGTACACACCAACATATTGTCTTAAATTATCAGAAAAATATTACGACCATCTAACAAGCACCTGTTCAATTGATCAGAAGTACACAACAACGCGTTCAGAAGGTGCAATCGCAACAGTTCCTAAGCTGTTGTGCCTTCTGAACGTGCCCAATGTTGTATGTCCAGACCACCATTTATAGCAAAGGTATTATGGCAAAGATTCTATACAACCTAGTCTAGATATCAACCTCATCGATAGGTATCATATCAAAAACCATACAATAGACACGAGAGGTAGACGTCGCCTTGCCGGAAATAGTTAAATATTGCGCCTAAAAATATGCACTACATATGCTACAGCGGAAATGGACGACACGCCATTTCTTTAAATGAAATTAATTGGTGCTCATATGTATGTGGGTACATACATATATGCATGTGCGTGTGTTCAAAGAGAATATAAATAAAGTCTGATAAAATATAATACTTATGTATCAGAATTTCGTTGAAATATTAGTTGTATATGTTTACTCAATTCCAGTAAAATCCAGTAAAAGGTTTTACGAATTTTCATGTTTTGGCGTTTTCGTACGCAAAAACTTGCAAAGTAAGGGAAAGCGAGAGAGCGAAAAATTACAGTTGAAGTTGCAAGTTTTTACTGGATAAATTTTTACGTGTAAGATTCTGCCAGTACGAAAAACAGCTGATCGCATGTTGCTGGATGAAATTTAAACTAAGAAGTAAACTGTTTGTGGTATTTTATTGTTGAAATTCACAAAATAAAACTATTTAACCCTCGTCCGTGCGACTAGGTACAATTGTAACTTTTGTGTTTTTAAATTACAATAACTTTTTTTCCAGAAAACTTAGAGGGCTGGATCTTCGTGACATCTCTACATTTTTGTTGCGCCACATGTTCCCTTAATTTAAAACAAAATGGGCCACTATTTTCTGAAATATATTGCCGAGTTAAATTTACACCCACGTCAGAGCGCATAGGTACAATTGTACCTTCATATATCTGGTATGAAGAAAAAAGCAGATTATTATTATTTTTATATAATTTTGTTATAAAAAAAGGAACACAAACGGAGCTAATTCATATTAGTAGCGATAATAAAATATATAAAAAAGTAACAGGCGCGACAATTCAATTTAGAACAACGATTTAGAATATACATTTTGAAATTTTTAGAGAGTTTCTTCGCAAGAAATACACGTCTTTTTTGAAACTGAATGTTCATCACAAATTGGATAAGCACAAGATATGCAAAGCATTCGAGTTTAGCGTTGTTTCCTATTTGAGTTCCGACAGATATAGCAACTTCCAGTGATAGGGGAGGCTCCGCGGCTGAGGTAATTGAAGGACAGCTGCTGTACATCGGCGTAGCCAGAATGAAATTTAGGAGGGGGAGGGGGGGGGACGGGCTCGACCCTATTAAGCTGGCATTTCAGGGTACTATTTTATATATATATAAGGAAAATTTGAAAGTTAGGGGGGGCTCAAGCACCCCGTCCCCTACCTGGCTACGGCCAAGTACCATTTCTATTGCACTTCGAAGGAAATGTCTTCTCATCATCATTCGATTTGCACTTCGAGATTCAACTGAAGGCATGCATAGCTGATTGGAGAGATCTTTTAGAAACTTTCGACGTTGACTTTTTCCCTGAAGTCGGGGGTTATGATTTTTGTCGATTATGTAGGATGCTAAACCAGTATTGTGACCGCAAGTAGCAGCAAATATAAACTGATACGGTCAGGGCTGCCAACTATCCTTAGCTATGTGGTCCCATATTAAGGATAAAAAAGTGCCAAAATGTGCCAAATAGAAAAATAAAAGTGCCAAAAACGGTGCCATGCTTTATAACGCTTCCCATTTAGCTAAAAAAAAGAACCACACTTCTAAAACAAAAGTGCAATGCTAAAATAAGGTGAACCAGTTGAAAAACCTTTAGAAATTAGAAAATTT
>NW_023458555.1:115636077-115636307 GCF_013731165.1 Rhagoletis pomonella
GAATTTTTCATACCGTATATCTCTGGAAGTATTTGTGGTAGTGTCCTTTAAATCGGTACATAGATTACGGGGATACTGGAAAAGGGGGCGTGGCGATTTAAAAAAATATTGAAACTTTTACCTATCTCTAAATACATACACCCAGAATACAGTTGTTTTCATTTTCATAATACATTTTTTTGTTAATTTTCTATAGAAATATAGTTCATTTTGCATCAAATGTCACCAAA
>NW_023458555.1:115636317-115649922 GCF_013731165.1 Rhagoletis pomonella
GTTCGCAACTTAAAACGCCAGGTGGCGCTGGAGTCGAGTTATTACTCAAAATCGTATTTGTGATCCGATTTGACTCATATTCGAGATACATATCGTCGTTTGAAGTACAAAACCGCGTATCGTCATTCTGCAAAACCGCGTAACTGACATTGGCTGCCAAAAATTGGATTTGCTCACACAAGCTCTTGGCTCAATCCTTATCCATTCGTCCTGAAATATACTAGCCAGAAATGCAATTGCTTTACAAAAAGGAGAACCATTTTGAAATATGAGTGTTTTTACGCTCCAGAAGCGGTTTTGCATTTTGCTGATACGCGGTTTTGCATTTTGTTGATACGCGGTTTTGCACTTTAAACGACGATATGTACTGGTAAAAATAGGGGCAATACTATTGCAAAAAATGTGCGCAAAGTGGCGCTGAAGCCGAGCTATTGCTAAAAATCGCCAATTCGGAGGCACCAGGGATCAAAGACAAATTACTCCCGTTAAATAAACCATCAGAACCATTGCGGTCCGTGGTTTAAGGTACTAAACAAAATGTGGATCAATAATACTCACCAGTTTGGAAATTGCCACCTACTATGCTATACAGATTCAAGGACGATTCACCATCGAGCCGCAAAGACTTCTTCCCGGTATAACGCTTTCGTCAGGTTATTAGGACGGCAGTGGAGGATATGCTTTCTGTCGACCACAAAACCAAACGTGAACGTGAATTGCTGGCGAACGTTGGTTCAAATGTTTCAATAAAAAAATTAATTTTGGGCGGGACGAAGTTCGCCGGGTCTGCTAGTACTATATAAAGCATTGTTCACTCAAAATCGGTACGCATAAAATGGGTTATATCTTTTTAACAGGTTTTCAGAAAATAATATTTAATATATTAAAATAAAGGGAAGTGTTCTGCTATAGATAGATGTTAGCGAAAGTTTCATATTTTGCTTGTATAAATAAAGAACAGTCTTAAAAACTTCATTACACAGTCCAGCCAGCTAATCTGAAAGAGGAGTAGCCACAGGGATATCTCGTACTTATTTTTCACTCAAAGGTATTTCATTTTCACAGTCCATTGAAATTTAGGGGCTGTCCATATATTACGTAAGGGAGTTTTCGTCTGTTTGTGTTCGAGCTGCATTTTTCGGTTATAATAGACACCGAAGAGTAACGTTTTTTAGAAAAAAATAGAAAAATTAAAGCAAAAGTTGTAAAAAATTGTAATATCCTCCGTATTTAATGTATATTTTTCATTTCAATGCAATGTAGTACTTTAATTGGGTGAATTTTGAATAAGAATACAAGAAAAGGTCTTACGTAATATATGGACAGCCCCTAATGTGGATATGTTTCTATTTTTTAGTAATCTATGTATGTCTATACATATTATATACATATGTACATACATATATGTATGAATACCTGTGTGCATAATACGCGAAAACTTTTTGAAGTGAAACAACACTTAGAAAACAACCAATCCAAGAATAAAAGTAAAGGTGAGTACGTACATAGATAAAGAAAAGGATAAAGGCAAAGGTAAAGATGATAAGGGCAAAAATGAAGACCAAGGTAAATTTAAACACTTTACTTATATGAGGGCAAAGGTGAAGGGGAATATGTATATGAAGAATATGATAAACATAAAAACAAAAACAAAGATAAATATAAAGAAAAATATGAGGATGAGAATACCGATAAAAGTAAAGATGCAGGTAGAGGAAGAAAGATAAAAATAAAGGTAGTTGTTGAGCAAAGGATATAGCTAGAGGCACAGAGACTCAATTTGGGGACTATTTCGGGATTTTAGAGATTTTCGTGATTCTCGGGACTTATCGATGTAATAATCGATATTTTGTCGGTTTTGTGATCGATATTTTTATCGCTTTTATTATCGATATTTTTTATCGATTTTGTTATCGATATTTTGATTGATTTTGTTATCGACGTTGTTATCGATTATTTATCGATTTTGTTATCGATATTTTTATCGATTTTGTTATCGATATTTTTATCGATTTTGTTATTGATTTTGCATTAAATTTTGGGCGAAAAGAACCAAGTTGGCACAGTGCGTACAACCTTCTGGTTCAGCACAGTGTGACCAGTGTGAGTTTCGGGTGCGTTTGAGTATTTTTTGAGGATTTTTATTTTGAGGAATTTTTTAGGAATTTTCTCTCGATATATTTGCAGACAACAAAAGTGTTTTAGTATTTTACACAACATAGTTGTCAAATCGCTCTGCAAATTTTTGAACAAAAACCTTTCCGAAGTTTTATAAAGAGCGAAATATACCACATAAATGGCTTGTCAAATATGCCATGCAAACACGACTCGTTCAAGCAAAGAATTTTAGTTTTCTTCCGGTTCACAATGTAAAAGAGTTTGGTTTTCTTCGATTTTTCTCTTTTGCGACCTCAATCGGTGAAAATTCCATTGCGAATGAGACGATTTTACCATACACAATGTAAGCGGTTTGATTAAACGTCAACAAGGCAGCCAGAAAATCCAAAAATTTTGATTTCTGTTCACATTACCGCAAACGGCTTGTCAAATATTATATTTCCCTTGGTTTGTCAAGCCGTTTGTGTGTTGTTTTTCGTTCTTAAGCACATTTGCATTTGCTGCTAAATAATCAAAATGTTATCGATAATTTTTGCATTCCATCGTTATATTTCCAACTTATTTTGAACTTGCAAGATTTCGATATCGAATGGAGAAAACTCGCATTGTTCGTCCATAAGAACATTCATATTGGTTTTTCATTAGATCCGGAAAATTATAGGAACAAATTTTTGAATGAAAAGATTCTTCAGGTTCATATAAAGCCATTATGGCGTTATTGCACCTTTGATAATTTTTTGTATAATGTTTACTTGGTGCACAGCTGGTGTGCATATGTACATAAAGTAACTCGGTAAGTCTCTAGTTGAAGGTACAACTTGCAAAACAAAGAAAACGCTCAAAACTGTCCGGAGGGGTACCAATCGGCGCATTTATATCCCTGTGTTAACAATTCGGATGTGGGGGGTTTATATTGTTAAGCGTGTAAATAATTTTTTGAAATGTTTTTCTTTTTATGAGTAATTGCACGCTCAAAAATGTACTAAAAAACCAATATTCTCTTTGAAACATTAGTAAAATATATTTTTTGAAAAACTTGTTCAAAGTGTACATAAATTTTACAACAAAAGATTGTTTATTTTTTTATTGAAAAACAAGTAAACAATGTTCCTGAACTGAAACGAAAAATGCAAAATGGCGTAAAGTGCTGCCACTTTATTTGTATTTCGTAATAATTCATTTTTCCTTATACGGCGTCTGCAATGTTGAGTACTGTTGTTTATCTTATTATGCTGAATTGTCGGTATCCAATACTCGGTACCCAATACTTGCAAAAAATTTCGGTACCCAATACTTCCTTTTCGGTACCCGATACCGATTCGATACATGAAACCTTCGCTATAATATATATTTAAATTTTGAAAAGAATTTATTTCATAGCTATTTTATATGATATTGCCTAAAAGACCCTAAATGTACAAATCAGACGATGTTTTCGTAAAATATTAACAAGCATAATATGTACGGCAACCGCATCTCTACAATACTGCCATCACAAACACTCATCCCTTTCTTGTACTTATCACAACAGTCCTACCAACCGCTATAGTTCTTGCGGCAACGTTGTTAGACTTTTTCAAATTCGCAATATCTGTGGTAACTCTCTTTTCAAAGAAAATCTACGTTTGAATATTATACATTAACGTTCGAAATGGCGTCGCGTTTGAGTAAGTATTTTTACAATATTAGCTTAGAAATTACATGCTACAAATATTTAATTGCAGAAAACGAAGGTAAACGGAGAGGATTATGGCAGCACTTTACAGTGGTGGATGCAGTAAGGGCAAAATGCGATTTTTGTAAAACTACTCTGTCTTACAAAGGTATGCCTATATATTTGCTCATTAATTAATAACTAAAATTATTTACAATAAACATATTACAATAACTAGGTGGAGGTACATCCAATTTACGAAAGCATCTCCTTGTTAAGCATCCATCAATTGAGTTATCGCAAACAACATCGGTAAGAAACGATGGTAAGTGTTTTATTGCATTGTAACGTTTCCATATATGTATTTATGTATTTCAAATTTAACATTGTACATAGAACATGCCACAATGGCCCCTGAACATAGTACGTCATCAGCTACAAAACAAACGAGGCTCAGCAACTACACGCAACCAAAATTATCAAAAGAAATGGTAACAGCTTTAAATAAGAAGCTACTGCAAATGATAGTGAAAGACTTTCAACCGTTCCCCATTGTCGAGGACGTTGGCTTTAAAAACTTCATCAGTGAGCTGAATCCCTCTTATCATATTCCATCTCGCACATTTTCAACGAAGAAACTGTTGCCACAAGTTTATGAAGAGCGCGTAAATGAGGTGAAGCAAATTTTGTCAGCAGCCAATTTCGTATGCCTCACCACAGATGCATGGACATCTTTAACAAGTGAAAGTTTTGTATCGCTTACAGCTCATTTTATATCCAACATTTGGCAGCAAAAAAGTTTGGTTTTAAATTGTTTTAGAATGAATGAACGCCACATAATTTGCGAAATGTTTAAATAGATTCAGTAACTGATTGGAATATCAGTCAGAAAATTTGCGCAGTTGCGTCCGATAACGCAGCTAATGTCATTGCTGCCATTAGACTTACCGCGTGGCGGAGCATACCCTGCCTTGCCCACACGCTCCACCTAATTATCTGCGATTCCTTCAAGGAGAGTAACGTTGACGTTTTGCGAGATAAATGTCGTTCAATTGTAGAATATTTTCATAGAAGTATAGTGGCTGCAAATAAATTAAAGGAATACAGACCACAATGAATAAACTCCAATTAAAACTAAAAATGGAAGTACAAACCAGATGGAATTCTACATTCTATATGATTCAAAGGTTGATTGAAGTTCAGGAGCCTCTTGAGGCAACTATCGGTGTGCTGCATAACCCCATAAGTATTTTAGCCGCAAATGAGTGGGAGGTTTTGAATGAGATTTCTCAACTATTAAAGCCTTTTGAAGATTTGACAATGGAAATGAGCGCTGAACAGTACGTTACTGTGTCAAAAGTAATTATTTTAATTCGAGGGTTGCAATCATTTTTAAATAACAAGTTAAATCTGTTACAAACAGATACAGGCCGTATATTTGCTGAAAAATTAATATCCAACATAGGTAAACGGTTTCTTCGCTTTGAGCACAATATAATTTTATCAGTTTCAGCCATCGTAGATCCAAGGTTCAAGAAAAATGCTTTTACGGACAAAGAAGCTTTTCAGGCCTGTAAAGACAGCCTCATCCGATTAATCGAGAACAAAAATGTTTCAAACAATGAGGCCACTATTAGTGATATCAGAGTAAATTTAAACATGGACTGACTTTGATCGCCGTGTTCAAGGAAACACTAATAGTTATTCTAAAGCTATTATTGAAATTAACCAATATTTAAATGAAAAGCTTTTAGATCGCAAATCAGATCCCTTAAAATGGTGGAATGAAAAAAAAGATTTCTACCCCAGATTGGCAGAGATTGCAAAAGAGTTCCTTTGCATTGTGGCGACGTCAGTTCCAAGCGAACGTATATTTTCAAAAGCGGGGCAAATATTAACCGAGCGAAGAAATCATTTAGATCTTAATAATGTGGAAAAATTAATTTTTTAAACAAAAACTAAGTCTTATTTTTAACGTTTTAAACATTCATAGAAACTTAAACGATCTCCATGTGTGCCTGATTGTTATTTGATATTATTTAAAATAAACCTTTGTATTATTAGTTTGTTGTAAATACGAACGGAAAAGTGTACTTAAATATGATTATCTTAACACAAGACACAAAAATGTATATATATAAAAATAAATGTATGTATAAAAAAATTTCTTGAATATAGGTATATGTGCACATACATAAAATATATAGTAAATGTACTTCATTTTACAACGCTTTTATCAACTTGCAATGTTGTGTTCCAGAAACTTTCAATGTTGTGTGTCCGACACCATAAAGCAAAGCTTTGAAAAGCTCCTATAAAAAAGCATAGTGAATAGGGCGAGGTAGATGACATCTAGATGTCGCCCTATGTACTACGTTCGCTACACCGGAAATAGACGACACGCCATTTCTTTAAATAAAATTAATTGGTGCTCGTTTGTATGTACATACATATGTAAATGCATGTGTGTGCACCTTTCTATTAATATCGTTGAATTATTTTAATATCTATTGCAAAATTTTATTCAGACAGGACTAAAAAGTAGAAAATAAATAATATAAAAAAAACTTTTTAATATACAACGCTTTTATAAATGGACTAAAAAGTAGAAAATAATACTTCTCAGTCCCATAGAATTTGTTTTGATAACTTTTGATTTTGAAATTTTAGCAAAAGTCATTATAAACAATCTATGAAATTGAAAATGAAAAGCGTGGGGCGCATGTAATACACTTGAATTGATATGAAAAGTAATATATGTATGTATGTATGTGGGTATATGAATAACGACCGCTTAAAATCGATTTCAAAGTTCTACTTTCGCTGTAGAAATTTTAGGTCTACGTTATGTAGTTTGACTATTGTCAATTAAATCGAATGCTTTGTATTGCATGCGCTCCACGTTTTTCATTTTCAATTTCATAGATTGTTTATAATGACTTTTGCTAAAATTTCAAAATCAAAAGTTATCAAAACAAATTCTATGGGACTGAGAAGTATTATTTTCTACTTTTTAGTCCATTTATAAAAGCGTTGTATATTAAAAAGTTTTTTTTATATTATTTATTTTATTTAAATTCGGCTTGTTGTATTTTTGGAACAAGTGCAAGTAAGGTTTAAGGAGATGTCTGGAAGAAGTTTTAGAAAAGCCCCTTTTCTTGAAAATGTTTATACATTTATGATTTTAACAATTTTAAAAGCTATATAGGCACTACATTCGTGTTTTGACACGTGGGGCTCCCCTGAACTACTTTTACTTTATAATTTGGCTGTTGTGCGGTCTTATAAGAAATCTAAACATTTCGGTACCGAGTATCGAAAGTATTGGATACTTTTCAAATCGGTACCGAGTATCGATCAATACTTAAATGTATCGACTCAGCACATCACTATTACAGAAATAAAAGAATTCTCATAGATACACATATACATTTGTATGTATGTATATTAATTTGTATAGATATATGTATGTACGTATGTATATGAAATTTTCTTTTAAATCGGTAAGATGCATATTATCTTGAGGTATGTATAAAACTGTTAATGACAAAAACGAAAACTACTCAACCTCATATACATATTACGTAATTTAAAGTACAAAACCGCGTATCGTCGTTCTGCAAAAGCGCGTAGCTGACATTTTTTGTCCAAAATTGGATTTGCGCACCGAAGCCCTTGGCTCAAGCCTTACCCATTCGCGCTGAAATATACTAGCCAGAAATGCGATTGTTTTGCGTTATCTTGATACACGGTTTTGCATTATGTTCTTCTTCTTCTTATTTGGCGCTGTAACCGCCTAAGCGATTTTGGCCGAGTCCAAAACAGCACGCCAGTCATATCTCTTCTGTGCTAACTGACGCCAATTGAAAATGCCAAGTGAAGCCAAGTCCTTCTCCACCTGGTCTTTCCAACGCAGAGGAGGCCGTCCTCTTCCTCTGTTACCAGCATCGCCGCCCGCGTTGAATATTTTCAGAGCAGGAGCGTTTCTGTCCATCCGAACGACATGGCCAAGCCAGCGGAGCCGCTGAATTTTAATTCGCTGCACTATGTCTATATCGTTGTAAAGCTCATACAGCTCATCGTTAAATCGTCTGCGATATTCGCCATCACCAACGCGTAAAGGTCCGTAAATCTTTCGCAGAATCTTTCTCTCGAAAACTCCAAGAGCCGCCTCATCAGATGCTTTCATTGTCCATGCTTCCGCGCCATACACCAGCACAGGCATGATGAGTGACTTATAGAGTGTGATCTTTGTACGACGAGAGAGGACTTTACTTCTCAATTGCCTACTCAGCCCAAAGTAGCACTTGTTGGCAAGAGTGATTCTCCGTTGGATTTCAAGGCTGACATTATTATTGGTGTTAATGCTGGTTCCCAAATAAACGAAGTCGTCTACTTTTTCAAACTTGTAACTGTCAACAGTGACGTGGGTGCCAAGACGCGTATGCTCTGACTGTTTGTGTGCTGACAGGAGATACTTCGTTTTGTCCTCGTTCACCACCAGACCCATTCGCTTTGCTTCTCTATCCAATCCCGAGAAGGCAGAACAGACGTAGCCCTTGTTTTTACCGATAATATCGATGTCGTCGGCATACGCCAGCAATTGTACGCTCTTATAAAGTATTGTGCCTGAGCGGTTCAGTTCTGCGGCTCTTATTATCTTCTCCAACATAAGATTAAAGAAATCACACGAAAGGGAGTCCCCTTGTCTGAAACCTGTATCAAACGGCTCGGAGAGGTCCTTCCCTATTCTGACGGAGCTGGTGGTATTGCTCAACGTCATTTTACACAGCCGTATTAGTTTCGCGGGGATACCAAATTCAGACATCGCGGCATAAAGGCAACTTCTCTTCGTGCTGTCGAAAGCGGCTTTGAAATCGACAAATAGATGGTGTGTGTCGATCCTATTCTCGCGGGTCTTTTCCAAGATTTGGCGTATTGTGAATACCTGATCTATGGTGGATTTTCCAGGCCTAAAGCCACACTGATAAGGTCCAATCAGCTCGTTGACGGTGGGCTCCAGTCTTTCGCACAATACGCTCGATAAGACCTTGTAACCTATGCTTAGAACGCTAATTCCGCGGTAGTTGGCGCGTATGGCGGGGTCGCCTTTCTTATGGATTGGGCAGAGCACACTTAAATTCCAGTCGTCGGGCATGCGTTCATCTGACCATATTCTGCATACGAGCTGATGCATGCACCTCATCAGGTCCTCGCCGCCGTACTTGAATAGCTCGGCGGGCAGGCCGTCAGCTCCAGCAGCTTTGTTGTTTTTCAGCCGCGTAATCGCTATTCGTACCACGTCATAGTCAGGCGGTGGGACAGCTACTCCATCATCATCGACTGGGGACTCGGGTTCGTCTTCCTCACTACTTTCAGCGCTGCTACCATTCAGTAGGTTATAAAAGTGTTCCCTCCACAATTTAAGTATATTCTGGACATCGGTCACTAGGTCGCCATTGTTGTTCTTACAGGAGTTCGCCCCGGTCTTGAAACCTTCCGTAAGTCGCCTAACCCTCTGGTAGAATTTTCGGGCGTTCTTCCTGTCGGCCAGCATCTCAAGCTCTTCGCACTCACGTATTTCGGCCTCTCTCTTCTTATTGCGGCAAATACGTCTCACTTCCTTCTTCAGTTCCCTATAACGGTCCCACATGGCTCGCGTTGCATTATGTTGGTACGCGGTAATTTGTAATTTAGATGGCGATATATAGATATATAAATACATCTTACTCAATTTAATGAAAGCCTCATATATGTACGTATGTATTTCATCATAAGCAAGAAGAATGAACAAAGCAAGCGTAGCGCGAAACGCGAGCACGGCGTGGGGTCGCGAGCCAACGCGGACCGCCGCTAAAGAGACAGCATTTACTTTTTGTATTGAAATAAGATCGTATGCCTTTATTTCTCATATGATAAATTTTTGCTTATGGCCTTATTTCACTTTCCCCATGGAAATAAAGGCTTATGTCCTTATTTCTCCATGTGAAGTGAAATAAAGCAATATGGCGTTATTTGACAAGCCTTTATTGCACGGCATCGTCCAAAGTAGCACTTGTTGGCAAGAGTAATTCTGCGTTGGATTTCAATGCTGACATTGTAATCAGTTTTAATGCTGGTTAAGAAGTTAACCAAATTCTCTACTTTCTCGAAATTATAACTGTTAACTGTCAACAGCGACGTGGAGGCCAAAGAGCGAATGCCCGACTGTTTGTTTGATGGCAACAGGAGGGGTAACTCTGTACTGCGATACGAAAAGCAAATGCGCTCCGAAAGGCTAGCGGCACTCTATGACTGTATGTATGTACGTACGTATGTATTAGGGATGTTGCGAATGTGGAATTTTAGACATCCGCGGATGCGAATGCGGATGTTTAAAAGCTAACATCCGCGGATTCGGATGTGAATGCGAATATCATGTATTTTTAAGAAACAATTTAAATGAGAAAATTAGGTAATTTAGGTAAATTAGGTAAATTGCTTTCCTCGTTTAGACATTTCAGTTATAAAGCTATTTCAGTCGTCTTTCATTGGATACCAAACTTGTTTAATTTGGATAAGCGGTTTGTTTGTTATCCGGAAAGTACATTTATTTCGGAATAAAAAATAAGTTTAAATCGTAAAAAAAATAATTGTAATTTTCGGTCCCTTCAATATTTGCATTCGCAAAAGAACCGCATTGATTTTTGCGAATGCGAAAGCGAATGCGAATGTCAAAATTAATTCGGAAGCTCCGCGGTTGCGAATGCGAATATTCGCAGCAACCCTAGAATGTATGTACATACAAAACGCACAAGAACTATAGAATACAATATTGCGCATTCCCGCAGAATGACGTTTGTGGCAATGGGTAAATAAAGAATATGGCGAAGAACAATGAGTTGACAGTTGTGAATTTGCAGTGAGAAAACGTGTTTTCTTCACGATTCACCAATTTCTCAAGCCATCTTTGAATATAGCAAATTAAGCACAACGTTAACAAAAAATATACAAACTCTCTTGAAATGTGTTCAAAAGAATAGGTCTTATTAATTAACTATTTAGAATTTTTGTGTTTGTATTGCAGGTGCCGAAAAAGTGATAATAAAAAAAGTGAAAAACTGCATTTGGGGGCTTTACCCCTACGGCTGCTGCAATTCAACATACGACACGACATTTTTATAAAGTGTTTGTTACAAATAAAACGGTTTTTACTTTAGAACGCACGAATTACTTCGATTTTCACTTGAAAGTACGGAATAGGGCTATTCGCGATCCGGTGCAAATGGCCTATCATCATTGCATTGCAAATTTGTATTGTAAATTATTTGCAATACACAAACAAAATACTCGCATTTGCATTTGTCATGGCTTGACAAATTTGCAATAACGAAAATCCATAGCATAAAAATGCTATGCATTGCAACTCTGGTTGACATTTCTATCAGCTGATTAAAAAAGTTTTACCATGACAGTTTAATAAAGGTCGCTCACAATCCATGGCATATTTCTGCAATTGCATAAATTCTCCAGTTCCTATGCACCGAATCACGAATAGCCCTAATACGTTTGCAATACGTTTGCACTTGTTTCTAAACAAAAAGTTTGTTTACGTATTGCCATAAACGTCAAAGTCGGCAAAACAAAAGTAGCGGTTTCGGGAATGCGCCACCTTCAGTTCATTACACCATGCAAAACGCACATATTAGGCGTGTTTCCTTTAACCATCACAAGATAATAGCTAAATATTGGTAAAATAAAACAAATTAGATTATTTCCTATGTTGGCTTAATTTTGAAAGTTGTTGACTGCAAATAAAAAAAATTTAGTATTCAAATTTAGTTGCATGCGATTTCCTTAAGCCCGTGTCACACGATTGGTACATTTGTACACACATATTTGTAAACTCTTATTATTGGGCTATTGGTACAAAATGAAAAAATTGGTACCATAATTTTTTTGAAGTGACATGATTGGTCCAATACGGCGAACTCTATTGAGAAATTTGTAGTTTGTCGTAGTTGGGATAAAGGAAAATGTATGTGCATTCACACGATTGGGATACGATTTGCACCAAATTTTTGCTCAAACGCCCAATCGTGAGACACTGCCTTTAGAGACTTAAGATATGTATGATAAGAAATAGCTAATTATCGCATTGGCCTCTTTTGTGGCAAGCGGACATACTTTCAATCTTGATATTTTTTTAAATTATTTATTATTAAATTAAATTAATATTTCTGAAATGAAAGTTTTTGCGCCTTTCTGATGGGCTGAAGCAGAAACCTTTTTGACACCGAATGGCAATGCCTCTTGTTAGTTCAATATACAAGCCAAGATAGATTTTCATAAGCCTATGTAATTATGTTGGCTAAATCTTCTACACAAATAGCTTACATTTGTGTACATATCAGGCAAGCCAACTCGTGGGAAATTCCCCGATTCGCGGGGAATTTCAGTTTACATGGGGAAGCGGGGATGAACTTATTTTTGTGAGGAATTAGGTGTAAAAAATTTTCTTTTTTGCTTCACTAATTTAATAATGATTTAAAAAAATGTAAGTTGAAATGTCTCACCCGTCACCGTGGAATGAGCCGTACGCAGTTTTTTATATCGTTCAATTTTAGTACATATCGTCGTTTAAAGTACAAAACCGCGTATCGTGGTTCTGTAAAACCTCGTAACTGACATTTGTGCCAAAAACGATATTTGCTCACCGGAAGCTCCTGGCATCAAGCGCTTATCCATTCATATCAAAATATCTATACTTAGACATAAGAAGAAGAGATAATTGTGGATAAAATAGAGAACCGTTTTGAAATAAAATCAATCCTATAAAATTTTGGCAACTTCACATACGAGGTTTTGCATTTTCTTGATACGCGGTTTTGTTTTTTAAACGACGATATAATAAAGTTTCAAATGGCTAAAAAATCATCGTTCATTTTTTAGAATTTTCCTTTCTTTATACCTTTTCCTTTTTTTTTATACTAGAATTGAGTGGGCTAAAAAACTGCATACTCAAAATTTTTGTAGCAAATCTAATTGAAAAGCTCGAAATTTTTATCAAAGTTTGAAACTTAGATTTAAACGGTTTTTGTTAAAGAATGAACTATATTTTTATAAGAATAACTCAAATTAAATAACAAAAAAAAAAATAAAAATTGTGAAAACTTGTTAAAATTTGGTGCGACTAAATTTTTTTCGACCGCTGTACGTATGTAAATATTTTATGTACATTTTTTATTCTTTATTTGTTAACAAACTTAATAAAAGCTTGGTTTGGCTTATGAATACATAGATGAATTATACATATTTAAACATAAAACAGAAATACCACATATACCAGGAGATATCAGTGATTGGGGAATTTTACGAAATTTCGGCCAAAATCGGGGAATTTCATTGTCGAAATCGGGGAATTCTCAAAAATGATATTGAATTTTAATTATGTATGTATGAACATTCGTGAAATAAATAACGAAACTTATTTCGTTTTGCCTAAAATGCGAAAGGGGGAAAAAATGAATGCGAAAAGCGCATTTTTAACACTAACGTTTTTTTATTGGTCCCCCCCATTGCATTTTTCGGGGTTTTTGGCGGCCCTATAAATTGTAGTTGCGATGAAAAAATGGTTAAATAAACAATTTGGTATTATTATTGGGAATCTCCTGCAGAGAAACGAGTTTTCCGATAGAAAAATATTGATGTTTAAGATTTCTATATACACATATATGTATATATATGACATATAAAAAAATTCTTCGAAAATTGTATTTCAAAATTTTAAAGTAGTTAATTGATTAATCCTTCTTAATGCATATGTGTAAACTAAATGGTTCCTTTTGAAAAGA
>NW_023458555.1:115650022-115652772 GCF_013731165.1 Rhagoletis pomonella
GGCCAAAATCGCTTAGGCGGTTACAGCGCCAAATAAGAAGAAGAAGACTGATACAAAGTTGTTGTTGTTGTTGTTGTAGCGGCTACAACAACCCCGCCCAGATCGGTTGGTATCTCAGTCGTTGTCGTCAAGTTCCACTAACGGCAACCCTAGGAAGCGTGCAGCTTCTGTGGGATCTGTCCACAGGGACAGGGCCGTTAGGGTTGTCGGGTTTTCCGGGCATGCGAAGAGATGGTTCGAGTCATGTGGGGTCTCTCCGCATGCCGGACATTCGTTCGGCACATCCTCATTCAGCCTACTCAAGTAGGAGTTTAACCTGCTGCAGTAGCCGGAGCGAAGTTGAGCAAGTGTAGTGCGTGTCTCCCGAGGCAGATGAAGCTCTGTCTCGTCAATGTCCGGGGGTGGTATGCCTAGAACGGCATTCACAGGTCTAGAGTCTACATAACTCGAGACTGAGTCCCTGTGAATGCCGTTCAGGGCCTGTCTGTACGCTGTCGGGTCCAGAGGTTGCTTAATGAACCTCTGGACTTCGTCCGTCAGTTCATATAGATGCCTCCTGACGTGCCTAGGCGAGGGCTCCTCTGCAAGCAGCTGTCTGTTTGGGTGGCCACTTCTGTGGCTCCCGATCAGGAACTGCTTGCAGGCATTATGTTGTGCTCCTTAACTGGGAGCATTTGCGCCTCGCCGTGCAGGTGATGTTCTGGCGACATCAGGAGGCATCCCGTCGCTGTCCTAAGTGCCGTATTTTGTCCCGTCTGTAGCTTCGTCCACTGCTTCCTACTAGTCCCTGGCGACCACACTGGCGCTGCGTATTTCAAAACCGGCCGGCCTATTGCCTTGTATGTTGCCAGCAACGTTTCTTTGTCTTTGCCCCAAGTACTGCCGGCTAGCGACTTGAGGACCTTGTTGCGGCTCTGTACTTTATTGACAATAGCGGTTGAGTGCGCAGAGAAGGAGAGCAGGCTGTCGAATGTTACTCCGAGTATTTTGGGGTTATTCACCGTCGGAATTGGTGTGTCATCGACGTGAATCCCCAGCGGTAGCCTGACCTCCTTCGTCCAGGTTGTGAACAGGGTCGCGGAGGATTTCGTAGGGGAGAGGGCTAGACACTTTGCAGTGAAGAAGCGAGAAAGTTCGGAGAGATAGCCGTTTACTTTCAAACACAGGTCATCAATTCCATTCCCAGTCGCCATGATCGAGCAGTCGTCGGCATAGGAGACAATCGAGACTCCCTCTGGTGGTTGAGGGAGCTTTGAAATATAAAAGTTAAACAGTAGCGGGGAAAGGACACCACCCTGAGGAACCCCCTGTTTTATTTTTCGCTGCTTACTCGTTTTGTCTCTAAATGTTACCGACGAATGTCGACCACTCAGATAATTTGCCGACCACCGTTTGAGCCTCTGTGGGAGAGAGGAGGCCTCTATATCTTCTAGCAGCGTGGAATGGCAGACGGTGTCAAACGCCTTTGACAAGTCCAACGCTACTAGAATCGTTCTCTCACAGGGACGGTTGCGGTTAAGGCCACGAGTTATCTGAGTGTTTATGGCGTTAAGTGCTGTTGTTGTACTGTGCACTTTACGGAAACCATGCTGATGCTTCGCTGGGGTCAGGTGGTTTGTGAAGTACGGGAGTAGCAAGGCCTCAAGTGTCTTCGCTACCGGGGAAAGGAGTGTAATCGGACGATACGAATCTCCTTTGTTGGCGGGTCTCCCCGGTTTGAGCAGTGGGACCACTCTCCCCACCTTCCAGATGTCTGGGATGATGAGAGTGGCCATTGACAGGTTGAGGACCTCCGTTAGGTACGCTACCCCCGCAGGACCCAAATTTTTCAGCATCAGCATGCATATTCCGTCGGGACCCATGGCTTTGGAGGCTTTCGCCTTCCCGATGGCCACCTGAACTTCACCGCAAGTGAAAGCAAGGGGGGCACAATTTGTTGGCAGTTTGTGCAGCCTTCTGGTCACTCGACGCTTGGCTTTGTCTACCGGAGGATGCAGTATGAACTGCCGGCTAAAATAGCTCGCGCATCTCTCCGGGTCCGACGAAGCATGGTCGCCGAAGGAAATTTCGACTCTGTCGTCGTGCTTCGTCGGATTAGACAATGACCTCACGGTTGACCAAAGCTTGCTCACACCAGAGGTGAAATTACAAGTCTTCAGGTGCTCCTCCCACTTCTTCCGCTTATGTACGTTTACAAGTTGCCGAATCTCCGCGTTGAGATCCCTGATACGGGGATCTCCGGGATCGGCCTGACGAAGGCTATCACGCTCATCAGCTAGAACAGCCGCTTCGGCAGGGAAGTTTGGACGTGGGTCCGATATACATCCTGCCGGTATGAAGCGTGCTGCAGCAGCAGTGATAGCCCTGCGGAACTTACGTTCACCGAGATGGACGTCGGTTGGTGTGGGGAGCGCTGCGAAGGTGTTTTCAGTAAACTCCGCGTAACCTTTCCAATCAGCTTTGGAAAAGTTGATATAGGTCCGGTGTTTGGCTGAGGCAAAGTCGGTTGGTTTATCAATCGAGATGACTATGGGTAGATGGTCTGATGCTAGAGTCAGCATAGGTCGCCACGTTATGCTGTTTATCAGACCAGCGCTGACTATTGTGATGTCTGGCGAGCTACTGCAGTTACCCATAATCCTGGTGGGTGCGTCGTCGTTTATTGTGCAGAATGTCGAATCGTCTATCTGCTCAGCCAAGTCTGTTCCCCTACGATCGTTTGACAGGCTTGAGTGCCAAAGATCGTGGTG
>NW_023458555.1:115652872-115654357 GCF_013731165.1 Rhagoletis pomonella
TTGTACCTTACGGATTGGTCAAATTCGAACAAAAGACTGTCTGTAGAAACTTACATAAACTCATGCAGATAAACTTTCTTGGATGAAATTTTTAAAATAAATACCTATGTTTATCTGAACTCATTATTAACTGAAGATTGTGGAGACAAACGATTAACAAATTTTGAGGAATTTGTTTTCGTAAAGTAATTTTATGCGCTGCTCTTAAATGATTTGACGATGTTGTTGTACTGTCATTAAAATTCATTTATCTACCACACTTTTCAAATTTCACTTCAGTTTTATTGGCAATTTTTTTTAAATACGACCAAAAAGCACTCCGCGCGATCAGTTTTTATATGCAAATAAATCAAAAAAGTCGAGAGTCGAAAGTGAAAAGTCGACTTCAGTCGACTTCCATAAACTAAAAGTCGATCACTAAAATTCGACTTTCAGGAGTAAAAAGTCGATTTGGGTCGAAAGTCGAAGTCGACTTTGCCATGCCTAACATATTTCACAATGTCAATTACATGAATGCAGAGTTAAGTCTCGTAAAAAAACTCAAACTTGATTTCCCAACATTTTAATTTTTACACATTCATGTTTCTGGCATGCGGGGAACGATTTGTACTTGCCGATTTGTTTTACAAAAATTATTTAAAAATCAGACGTCTCGGTTCTCAGCAAGTCGGTTAATCGTTTCTGGAATTATTTCACATTGATTCTCTAAAACAAAGTTTCGATGAATACATAAGATGCAAAAATTTAAAAGTAAATTTTATAAGAAACTAGCAGAGCACCTGAGGTCGTTCGGGGTAAACAAATCAAAATATAAAACAGTATTTAGTACAAATATTCCATTCAGCATAAACTAAAGGAGACAAACTATACATTCAGTTTATCTGCCTATTCGCTTAGCTGTTTTAGAATAGCGCCGCTTTTCCGGTAGAATACTTATTTCGGAAGGAGATTTATTCATTATGAATGAACATTTTTTGTTTAACAGCATCGCGGGATCAAAAAAAAAACTATTTAACCTTTCCGTTTTGAAATGGTCTAAAGACTGTAAGACACAGATTTAAATATCCGAGTGATATACATAATTGATGAATACATATGTATACCCCTTTTAAAAACTCATTTATATATGGTTGTTTCCATGAAAATGTCAACCAGGACTGAAAAAAATAAAAACAACTGAAAAGGGTTTTTAAGACGAATTAATAAGAGTATAATACTCGAATTTTTATATTATAGAAGTATTTCAGCTTATTGCAATTTTAAAACTCAAAAATTTAAGAGTAAAACTGAGTGTCTCTTCGACTCAGTTTTCTCTAATGAAATGAACTATTTCCTCTTTCCCATTAACTAAATTAAGAGATATGAAACATTACAATTACATCTTGAAATCAAATTTGAAATAACAACTAACTATAAAAATGAGAAAAAGGAGAAGTTAGAGCTCGGTTAACGGTAATTTTTTTGATTTGCTTCTGATAGTATTCT
>NW_023458555.1:115654457-115660351 GCF_013731165.1 Rhagoletis pomonella
ACCAAATTCACAATAATATTGTTTGCCACTTATGTTTATTTAATAATTTTTAAGATTTTGAATCAATTAAAATGTAGTTCATTCCCTAACAAATACCATATATACCTAAGCTTAAGATTTTGTGGAACACTTAAAAAAAAATCATCATAATTTCAAACTTTTTTCTCAGAAGTGGTTTTTGAATATACAGTTTTTTAGCCAATTCAATTTTAGTGTAGTAATGTGCAAGTTTCAAGTGCCTAAAAGTTACCGTTGATTTTTTAGAATTTTTTTACCGAAGGTGTGTGGAATTTTAAAAGAGCACTTAAAAGGGGAAAATTATAAATAAAATTGTAAATGGGGCTAAGGCGGGTTGGGTACATAAGCGGGGAGGTACTTAAGAGAGGGATTTTCTTCAGAATACATTAAAAAATTCATGGTGTCCAAAAATGTTGGTTACTTAAGCGGGGGGTACTTAAGCGGCTTTCACTGTAGACTTTTAATTAGATAATTGTTTAATAAATTTTACTATAGTAGGAGCTTGCAAAATTCGGAAAATCTCTTCCCGTATATACAATGTAAATAATAATGCTGAATATGTTTCATTCCTTTTGTTGGCATGCATAAATTTGATGCATGATTTGATTTGAATTTATTCGGCAATGTCTTCATATAACACTTTCAAACATGTATAAACGACAAGATACAAACTGGCACTTACATGATGCGTTGCATGTCGCTATGTCACGAAAGCAAAAAATAAAAATAGCTGAGATCCCTTTCTTTTTAAACACCTAGGATATCACTGACCATTAAAAAGGACCCTGAATGACCGCAAACCTCAAAGCATTAGACATTTTTGTATGTGATTTTTAAAATGAACGATCCAAAATTAGCCGGTATACATATTAAAAATTTTTTAGAACCAGTGGATGAATTTGTGTACTGAAAGGGTTAACCCTAAAAGTATAATCTACGTCTGCGAGGCGTATACGGAATGGGTATTTTTTTTAATTTTAACACAAAATTTACTTTTTATTTTGTTGTTTTAAATAAATGTGGTTATAGTTTTTATTAATAAAACCATGTTTTATTATTAGTCAAACACACAACTTCAATATTCTTTAAAAAAAAGGCAGGACTAAATATATTTTAGCTAACAGGTTATCTTTTAAGTACATAAGCCTCTACGGCGTATGTTAAGTCTTTACATTACTCCCAAATAGATTAGGCTCTAGGCTTAAGAAAGCTTTAGTTTGGAAGTGTGATATTATATGATTTTCACCATAAACGGCGCCAATTTTCAACGGTTATTGCGTTTCAGATTAAGACTAATACCAGATATTGTGAAAGGTTGGACTATACCTTAAAGATGACGGTTTTCTCATGGCCCACTGCACGAAGCTTAGAGTAGAGTAATGTCTTTCAAGAACTTAAAAATTATCCTGGGTTAACAGGAGTCTAGCAATACTAGATTAATTGTTGTCTTTCACGAAGTTCTTTAAATAAATTTTGAGCTAAGTACTCACCCGTATTTCGGGAGTTACTACTAGTTTTAATAAATTGTTAGTTTAACTTCCTATAAATTTTACCTTTAGGTTTATGCATCTTAAGAATACATCGAAAATCTGTTTTAAAGAATCAATGTGAAATAATTGCAGAAACGATTAACCGGTTTGCTGAGCAACCGAGACGTCTGCTTTTAAAATAATTTTGTAAAACAAATCGGCAAGTACATATCGTCCCCCGCATGCCGGAAACATGAATATGTAAAGAAGAAAATTTTGGGATTTTTTTATATGTCGTCCCACTCCCCCCCCTAAATTCGATCGTGGCGACGCCCATGGGTCAAAAGAACGGGGCGATATAGGAAATGCTAGCCTCTTGTAGAGATAAAACGGAGTTTTCGTGTTCAAAAGGCAAAAGAGAAATGTACAGCTGCCAGTTTTCATGTAAACAGTAACTACACAGCCTAAAATTCGATGCCTCCAAGCAGCGATATGATCAAATGTCCGCAGCCCATACACATAATGCGTGATATGGTTAAAAGCTACGTTAATTTTATGTTCGGAGTGCGATTCTAATTTGTTGTAGACAAATTCAGAGTATATTATCAGTGGTAGTATCAACTGTATTGCAAGCCCCCATAACTTCAACATTTTTGCCTAGATATTCAAAAATAGTACCAGGAAATGCTTTCTCGATAATTTCGCCTGCCCCCCTCCCCCAGACTTTCAAGTGTGTTCCTATATACATACTATATAACAAATTATACACCCAATGCTAACAAAATAATTAGTAAATTGATTTAAAAAGTGGATATGTGGATCATCCCGTTCTGTATCAAGTTATTCTCTCTAACTTCAAAGCACTTCCATTTAAAAAGGTTAAAAACCTGGCTGCAGTCGACAATGAACTAAAATGGATTGAACAGTATGGTTTATCTTTAGGTTTTTGTCTTCATCGAAAGTTTTGTTTGAGATTATTGATAAAACTATAGACCGGTTTGGTGAACAACCAACACGTTTACTTCTTATGTAATTACAGCAGATGGCAGAAAACACATAGCGCACATAAATTTCTTTAGTAAAAATAGCATATTAGAGGCTGCTAATATATTTATTTTAAATTATAGTTAAATCATGAGGTAAACTTTACTATGGAAAAATTACACAGAATTTTCTGTGTTTCCGAACACTAATGAAAAAAAAACACATTCCTCGGATGAAACCCCCTTCTTTTGATACCGATCACGGCAAACATACGAAGGACTATGATTTAAGGGTATGCACCTGGAATATCCGAAGCCTTAATCGGGAAGGTGCCTCTGCCCGCCTGGTTGATGTCCTAGAGAAAATAAAGGCTGGATGACGGTAACCATCCATAAGAAAGTGTAGAAGACGAACCTGAGTCCCCAGTCGATGACGATGGAGTCGATATCCCAGCCCCTGACTATGACGAGGTACGAATAGCGATTATGTTGATGAAAAGTAACAAAGGTGCTTGAGCTGACAGCCTGTCAGCTGAGCTATTCAATTACGATAACAAGGAGCTAATAAGGTACATGCCCGACGACTGGAATTCAAGTGCGCTCTGCTCAATCCACAAGAAAGGCTACCCCGCCATACGTGCCCACTACTGCGATATAAGCCTTCTAAGCATATGTTGCAAGGTCTTATCGAATGTATTGTGTGAAAGACTGAATACCACCGTCAATGAACTGATTGGGCCTTATCAATGTGGCTTAAGACCTGGCAAAACCACCATAGACCAGGTATTAACAATATCCCAAATCTTGGAACACTCACCACCTATTTTTCGATTTTAAAGCCGCTTTCGCACTAAAAGGAGTTGCCTATACGCCGCTATGTCTGAATTTGGCATCCCCTCAAAACTCATACGGCTGTATAAAATGACGTTGAGCAATAACCAGCTCTGCCAGGTTTGGGAACGGGGTTTCAGACAGGGCCACTTGCTTTTATGTGACTTCTTTAATCTGATGTTGGAGAAGATAATAAGAGCTGCAGAACTGAACCGCTCAGGAAAAATTTGCTGCTCCGCATACGTCTTCTCCGGCCGGGAGAAACTTATTTCTTCTGAGCTTGCCAGTGATGACTTCATTCGAATTCCATGTCGGTTAGGTGCAACATCTGCTCAGGCCTTACGTCACGCAGGGAGTGGGCCACAATTCCCGTGTGAGGGTTAACCAGCAGTTCTTTGCTAATCACACAGTCACACGTGTGTCAAAACAAGCAATACCGGAACGTGGCTTTAGTCTGCAATGGACTCTGAAGCAAGATCAAAGAGATAACCGTATCTATGGCTCGACATGACATACTGAAATATGCGGTTCAATGAACGAAGTTTTACAGTTACTTGACTCTTTAGAGATCGCGATGGAGACTATGGTGGAGGTCTAGCGTTCATCCTATATGCTACTGTTCAATATCGTAACATAGAAGAAGGTATAGACGTAGGATCCCCTTCCTAGAATGGCAGGGTATACCCTTCCGATTTGGCTATGTTGAGCTCGAAGTATTTAACATTTATATACCGCCCGCCACCTACTGCATGGTAGGATATTATCCTGACATACGTGCGCTTTTCATTGTGAAAACCGTATGGTGGTATGTGACTCTAACGCACACCACGATCTTTGATACTCAAGCTTGGCAAATAATCTTGGGGAAAGCATATTGGCTGAGAAGACAGACGATTCGTCATTCTTGACCATGAACAACGGCGCACCTACCAGGTTTCTGCTCACTGATAAACAAAAAATTTTCAGGTAAAAGTGTCACCGTTTTTGAAATATTTAAATTTTTTCGAATTAAAAAAAAATCGTGCCTTTTCATGTGTTTTCTTTAACTGCAACTACAAACCGGGCAATACTTAGTAAATTTTTTATGTAAAATACTTCCAGATAGTTGCCTCTCCATACTCAAATGCAATGTAGTTAAAATATATTAAGGAACCATCATAAAATTAGGACTATTTCTGGATTTTTAACTTTTTGATATTTTCTTCCCCAACTTTGACTATCTCGGTTGAAAAAAAAATGTACTGAGCTATAACTTTACATTACACAAAAAAATTTCTCATTTAATAAAGATTTCAGAAAGGTGCCACACTTACTGTTTTGAATAGAAAAAAAAAAGTTATAGCCGCTTTTGTGGGTAAAGGACTGAGACACGCTAGAATGTATTTAATAGATTTAAATTGAATTTGCTCTTGTTACCCTCAAATGACATGCTAAATAGTACAAAGGTACATTATTACCTGCTCCTGACATTATTTTGTGTTACTTACCGGAATTAGTGAAAGTGGATTTTGTGAAATTGGACCCTTCGAACATTGTGTTATTAATACTATGACAGAGAACACGCAGTATACGTCGCATGAATATGCGGATAATCACCTAATTTACGGTGAAGCTTGCTGTAATGCCAGAGCTGCTCAAAGACTCTATGCAGAGCGATACCCCAATCGTCGACATCCGGGTCGTGAAGTATTCGCCCGGACCCATAGAGAAATATATGAAGGTACACCTTTCTTGTTTGCTTGCTTGTTAACTATCATTTTTCACTTTTTAAGGTCGCATACCTGGAAGGCGTGGCGGCGAAACAGGACGTCCTGCAACGGTAGATGTTGAAGCTGTGTTAGAGGAAGTGGAATTAGGTCCATCGACTTCAGTGAGAATGATGGAAACACGGACGGGAATACCAAAAACTACAGTTCACAAAGCTTTAAAAGACCATCGATTTCATCCCTACCACATTCAACGTGTTCAGGCTCTACAGGAAAGAGATTACCTGGCGAGGGTTAGATTTTGCCGTGAAATGTTGCGAATGCATGCATCAGACCCCAACTTTTTTAATAAAATAATTTGGAGCGATGAATCATCATGCAAACGTGATGGTTATTTTAATTTACATAACCTTCACAGTTGGCAGATAGACAATCCTCACGAAAAGAGTAAGAGCTCATTTAGACGAAATTATCCTCGCCGATGGATTGGACGATACGGGCCAATCACGTGGTCCGCTCGATCGCCAGACCTGAATCCATTAGATTTTTTCTACTGGGGCTGTCTTAAGGACAAAATTTATTCAAAAACAATTCAAAACGAAGAGCATTTGCGGGAACAAATAAATGGAGCTGCTGCTGAGATAGCCCAATTGAGTTTAAGATTTCTAAAAGCGTCTTTTCTTATAAGGTGCCGAGCTTGTATTAGAGTAGAAGGTCGCCAATTTGAGCATATTTTATCAATAAATGAATAAATTTTTCTTCAAACAACTCATGTATATCTTATTTCACGTGAACCCATCCTTCACACAAAATATTGATAGATATAGCCCTTGTTATAGACTCTAGTCCGAATTCCGGTAAGTAACATAAAATAATGTCAGAAGCAA
>NW_023458555.1:115660451-115660672 GCF_013731165.1 Rhagoletis pomonella
ATGAGCAAAATCGGCAATTAAATGAGATTTTTAGGAATATCCTGGCCCCAGCGCCACCTAGCGAGCAAACTTTTTGGTAGAAATATTTCCTTTCAAATTAGTGAAATATGTTCCAAATATGAACCAAATCGGTCTAGCCGTTTAGTAGTTTAGTGACATTTAATGCACAGAAAACTCTATGAAATTGCGAAATCGTGACGTCTCAGCATTCTACATTTTTC
>NW_023458555.1:115660682-115662326 GCF_013731165.1 Rhagoletis pomonella
ATTTCATGTGAGTTATGGTTTTGAAGTAGTAGCTGATAAAATGTCCACGAATTTGGGATGTGCCACGCCCCCTTTTATAAAGCCATTTATATATACCTTACTATAAGCATCTACCATAGATAAGTCTGCATACCAAATTTCAAGTTCATGTGACTAATGGTTCCGAAGTTATAGCTGATAAAAAATTTCACGCCTACGGAATGTGCCACGCCTTTTTTTACAAACTCGTTTATATATACCCTTGTATAAGCACCTACCATTGATATGTCCACATACCAAATTTCAAGTTCATGTGGCTTATGGTTCCGAAGTTATAGCTGATAAAAAATTCCACGCCTATGGAATGTGCCACGTCCCTTTTTACAAACTCGTTTATATATACCCACGTATAAGCACCTACCATTGATATGTCCGCATACCGAATTTCAAGTTCATGTGGCTTATGGTTCTGAAGTTATAGCTGATAAAAATTCCACGCCTATGGAATGTGCCACGTCCCTTTTTACAAACTCGTTTATATATACCTTCGTATAAGCACCTACCATTGATATGTCTGCAAACCAAATTTCAAGTTCGTGGGACTTTTGGTTCCGAAGTTATGGCTGATAAAAAAGTCCACGCCTATGGGATGTGCCAGGCCCCTCTTTGCAAACTCGTTTAAATATACCCTCCTATAAGCACCTACCATTGCTATGTCTGCACACCTAATTTCAAGTTCGTGGGACTTATGGTTCCGCAGTTATAGCTGATAAAAAATTTCACGCCAATGGGATGTGCCACGCCCCCTTTTACAAACTCGTTTATATATACCTGCCTATAAGCATATACCATTGACATGTCTGGATACCAAGTTTCAAGCTCATGTGACTTATGGTCTGGAAGTTATGGCTGATTGAATATTTCACGCCTATGGGAGGTGCCACGCCCCCTTGTTGGATCCCAATTTTTTCACCCTATTATAGGCCCAGGGGTCATGGCAATACTCTGTCAAAATTTTGTTCGATTCTGTCGTCCGTTTAGCCTGCAACCTGGCACATACATACATACTTTCACAAATATTTATTAGATCTATCCTTCTCTTAGCGTAAAATTGGGGATATCTCGGCCACAGGGCCACCTATAGTGTAAGGTTTTAGTTAAAATGTTTGTTTTCAATTGGCTAAATTGTATTCTAAATATGAGCCAGATCGGCAAGAATTTAGAATTTATTTAGAATACAAATTAGACAATTGAAAAGAAATATTTGGACTTAAAACTTACGCGATAGGTGAGCCTGTGGCCGAGATATCCCCAAAAATTATTTTTCGCTAAGAGAAGGATAGATATCTTCTATATATTTGTGGAAGTATGTATGTATGTATCAGAGTTGTGAGGAATGCATTAATTTTTTAATGCATTAATGGTATTTAAAGCAATAATGTTAATGTAAAAAATTAATGCATTAATTTATGAAATTTAATGCAAATGAATATTTCAATGCATTAATTCTGAAAAATGTAATGCTAATGAAATTGTTTTTCATTAAATTATCCAAACTACTACTAATGAAAAAATTGTAATGCACTAAAATGTTTAATACTTTTGCCTTACTTGAAGCGCCTACCGTAGATATGCTTGCACATCAAATTTCAATTTCTTGGGACT
>NW_023458555.1:115662426-115664934 GCF_013731165.1 Rhagoletis pomonella
AATACTTCCTTTTCGGTACCCGATACCGATTCGACACACTAAACTTTCGTCACTATATATGTGCCGTTCAATTAAAGTAGCTTAAGTCACTTTAGATGGTTTGACTTTGAATTAAAAAAAAAATCAGTTTCCTTTGAAATTGTTTTATATTTTAATTAAGATTCTATTATAGGGGCATCCTGAACTACATCTTTGGCTAGTTAAACGTTAAAATATTGTTTAAGAAACCAATGAAATGTGGCTTTAAAGGGAAAAGGACCTATCTCGACATAGGCTACTTTTGGGGGTAAAAATTATTGATATTTTATAAGACATCGCCTAAAAACCCAAAATGTACAAATAAGACGGTCCTTTCTCAAGAGATGAGCAATGGTTTGTATGTATGTAGTTAAGTGAAGCAAGTATAATGTGTGCGTCGAACAAGGCAGGCAATTAATAATGATCAAGGCGAATTTAATAAGGTGGTGTTAGCCGTATATAAGTAAAAAATTACACTTACAAATTATACGCAGATATTCATACTGTCATTAGTATGAACTACAACAAACACGTAATTTTGATGTAATGTCCTCCACGGCGAAAAATTCAGATACGCCGGTAACACCACCTTATTAAATTCGCCCTGTTACTGATGTCGCAAAACACACTCTCGCCTTCTTTTACTTATCGCAACCGTCTTTCCAATTGCAATAGTTCTGGTGGCAATATTATTTATTTTCAATAGCTGACACTATATGTATGTGTACATATAACTCATATTTTTGGCTGTTGCGCGCTTTTATAAGAAATTCCAAGATTTCGGTACCGAGCATCGAAAGTATTTGATACTTTTTAAATCGGTACCGAGTATCGATCAATACTTAAAAGTAGCGACTCAGCACATCACAAATTCCGAGAGCAATTGACAGTGGACCAAAGAATTCACCAAAAAATGAATATTGAATACACCACACAGTAGCTTTGTTTCTTTACAGATAGGCGCATTTACACAAGGTAGTGTTAGCCGAATATAAGTAAAAAATTACAAAAGCAAATTACAAGAAACACATAATTTTCACGTTATGCGGTGAAAAATTCAGCTGTTGCTCCAACATTAGAGAGATTAGGCACAGCTACTTTGATTTGCTTCTTTTACATATTTTCGTATTTTTTGATAAAAATGGGCGATTTATTAAATTTGATAAAGTGTGGCAAAACCTGAGTATTTGTGAACAACTTTTAAACATAAAATGCGATTAAAAATTCGCAGCAAATACATATGTTCAGTTGTCAAAAGCATCGGTCAGGTGTTAACTAGCTAGTTTCTGCTAGTTTGCGTTTCTTGACTTTTTCTATATTTCACTCGCTGTGAGCGTAATTCTGTAATTCTTCCCATTCTTCTTCCTGATAATGATCTGCTAGGAAAGTAAAGAAACAAAGCTAGTGTGTGTGTACATAATACACTGCCTGTTTTAATATGAGCTTATTATACATACCGCAAGTAGAGCTGCTACCAGTGTTGCCGTTTTGATAAATTGGTAGTTTCATTTCAGGGCTGTTCGAAATGTCAAAAATGCATTGAGCTGTTGTTGCATAGTATTCGTTTATTTGAACATTTGTAAAAATTTTAAATAAATTTTGTCGAATGGCGGTAATACAATGGTGATGTGAAAGTAGAAAAGCGTACTGAAAGCGTGCTAAAATGGCCTAAAACTCGTACCGAAATATTAAGATTATGTTGCTAATATTCCGTAATTTTATTGCATCATGGTTAAATGAAAACAAATAAATAAAAATAAAATTGCGCTAGCACAGTAATAATTTTTTTTTGTTACCAAATATAAAATGTTTATATCGATTGTATTTTTTTTACATTTTAGACATAAAATAATTGATATAAATTGAATTAATTTCAAAGATTCATACTTTTGCATGAAGTAAAATCAGAAACGCTTGCACAGCGATAAACACCAAAGACTGTGTAAATGTTGGTTAGAAGCGATTTTTATGTATTCTCGCTACGCTAATACGTTAGGTTGTAAACTTAGCCTAATACTGAAACTCAGCTGGACGCCATATTAAAGCTGTATGACTATTATTTAACTAATTTAACAATTTCATTATGTACATTGGCTCAACTATGCCACTTTATGTGTATTTTCGAAACTTTTTTAAACAGCGCATCTCTTAAAAATTTAATAATGGCGAAAACTTCATTGCTTTCAAAATATAAGTTTCCCCAGATTTATTTAAAAATCTTCAAATCCTTATAAATTTTGAGGCGCTCCAGTTTTAGAGGGGGTAGTACCGAAATTCACTCGACAGAATGTACCTCGTTTTTAAATTAGGAACTCACATTCATATATATTCGCGATTTTCTTGCCTGAAAAAGAATTCCAAGTCGCGCAGATTAAAAAAGAGCTTCGGTGTAAATTTTATGACTGAGTTAATTTTAAATTTGATTAGTAGTAAATTTTATTCCTCGAATCCTTTTGTACTCTTCACACTCATGAAAATATATTTATGCTA
>NW_023458555.1:115664944-115681474 GCF_013731165.1 Rhagoletis pomonella
TAATTTCAATTTCATGTGACTGATGGTTGTGAGATTATAGCTGATAAAAATTTCCACGCCTATAGGATGTGCCACGCCCCCATTTACAAACCCCTTTATATATACTTCACTGTAAGCACCTACCATGGTTATGTCTGCATACCAAATTTCAAGTTCATGTGGCTTATAGTTCCGGAGTTATAGCTGATAAAATATTCCCATGGGATTTGCCACGCCCACTTTTACAACCTCATTCATATATACCCTACTACAAGCACCTACCATATGTGTGACTGAATAACAAATTTCAAGTTCATATAACTTATAGTTTCGGATTTATAGCTGATAAAATATTCCCCGCCTATTGGATGTGCCACGCCAACTTCTACAAACTCATTTATTTATATCATGCTATAAGCACCTACCATATATCTGACTGCATACCAAATTTCAAGTTCATGTGACTTATAGTTTCGAAGTTATGGCTGATTAAAAATTTCAAGCCTATAGGAGGGGCCACGCCCACTTTTAAAAGTAATTTATATATACTCTACTGTAAGTACCTACCATATATATGACTGCATACCAAATTTCGATGTTATGGCTGATTAAAAATTTCACGCCTATGGGAGGTGCCAGGCCCCCTTGTCGAATCCCAATTTTTTTACGCTATTATAGGCCCAGGTGTCATGGCAATACTCTGGAAACATTTTTTTCGATTCTGTCCGTCCGTTTAGGCTGCAACCTGGCACATACATACTTCCATAAATATATGGTAGATATATCCTTCTCTTGGCGTAAAATAAATATTTATTTTAAATTGGCTAAATTGTTTTCTAAATATGAGCAAAATCAGCAAGTAAATGCAATTTTTATGAATATCCCGACCCCAGCGCCACCAAATATGTTCCAAATATGAACGAAATCGGTCCAGCCGTTTAGTAGTTTAGTGACATTCAATATACGGATAACTCTATGAAATTGTGAAATCGTGACGTCTCAGCTTTCTTCATTTTTCGGCAACAACAACAAAAATTTCAAATTTTTTTAAATCAAAGACCCTTCCACACAGAAGATCCAAAAATGTGCTTTTTCAGAATTGAAATCGGTTCAACTGTTTGGTCAGGCATCGCCGTCATACGAAAGACATTTCATTTTTATATATATAGACTAGCAGACCCAGCGAACTTCGTCCCTCCCAAAATAAATTTTTTGTACACGGTTAGGGCTGCCAGATATCTCTGTTGCCAAACCGTGACATTTAAGGGGGGGAGAGGCCTCTCGCTCCCTTCCATTTCGTTTCGACAAAAATTACGTACGAAAGGATGTAGTAAAATTTTATTTTGACAAAAAAACATAAAAACATGAGATCATGAGGTCATTACAACATACACCAGCAAAACAAAACAATTTATCACAACTAAAGTACAGAGAATTTTCCACAAAGCATGTACCTTTTTTGTTCCTTATAAAAATACAGTTTATACTAAATACATCAGAAAATATAAAAATAAAATTTCTAAACTTTGTGCAAAACTCGGGAAAATGCAATAATTTTGCATAAAAATTCGCAACTTTCTATTCAGTCTTTTTTATAGAGTTTCTTCCATACAAACTATGTTCGAAATTTTTTTGTAAGTGGAAGACACTGTCAGCAAAAAATAAATAATTGCAAAAAATCAACGAAATTTTCTGGTAACTTCAGACTTGCACTTTATTAATTGGCTCAAAAGCTACATTTTAAAAATTTTTCTAAAAGATCTAATTAGAAATTGTGATCTGATGAAAGAGTCTCCGCGCCAATAATTTTGTACGGCACGGTACTTATAAGTAATCTAGGTTTCACGAAAGAAAAAAATTAAATACAAGGTAACATTATAATATCAGTCTTTTTTTTCGTTGCTTGTGCAAAACGTGCTAAATTAAAAAAAAATTCGTATACGAAAGAGCACCAACCCAACTCGTAATAAATTAAAGTATACACATTTTAGTATTTAGTATAGAAACATTCAATTGAAATACGCCAATATTAAAATGAAGCGCTTTGCACTTAACGGATGCTTTTTCATAATTAAGTTAAAAAACTATATATTTAAATTCCATGCTGTCTGTAATGGGATTTGGACCCTGACGCTCTGGAAATTAGCGAATTGTGGCAAGCATCTTCGTGCACTCAGCTACAGCCACACATTTCAAAACGATAATAAATAAAAAATATTCATGTTTACTATGCGTTATTTCCCCCAGTAAATTCATACAATTTTTCTTAATATTACAACGCGTTTTTTCTCTCAGTGTAGTCATTTTTATGCAAAATTTGTGCAATCAAATAAAAAACCGGGACACTTAAACGAAACCCGGAACATTTTAAGGTTGGACCGGGACACCGGGACAAATAGTCTAAAACCGGGACATGTCCGGGAAAACCGGGACGTCTGGCAGCCCTATACACGGTCAAAAATTTGGGTTTAATTTCTAAACCGCGCTGGGACTACTGCCTTTTTTATTCTTTTATAGTCTACTTTTTAAACCAGTCAATAGTTTTAAGCAATTTTTAATATATTGTGGTTTAAATTTTAGTCCAAAAAGTTCGTGGTTTAAAAATCAAACCAAAATGTTTTAATTCTAGTTTCTAGGTTTCATATATAGAAAATTTGGTTTAAAATCTAAACCGAAATAGAAAATGCTTGCACACAGCGAAATGTGGTGTTGATTCAAACTCAACATATGAAAGCACATTTACATGCGTGGCTGTAGCTGAGTGTGCAAAGCTGCTTGATACAATTGGTTGCTACTAAGACTGTTCGTGTTCAATCCTCATAAAATGAGCATGAAATTTTATTTTTATTTTTTATTCTTAATTATGAAAATGTTTGGGTTTAAAACTTAAACCGAACTGTTTAAATTCTAAACCCAACATATGTGCCCTCTTTATTTTAAATTTAGAAGGTTTGCATTTGAAACTGAATTTATGTAGTTTGGACATATAGGTAGTCCAAAAAGTTTAAAATGAAAGCGAAATTTTTAACCGTGTATTGAAACATTTTGGTCCAACATTTTCACCAAGAGTTCACGTTGATGATTTTTATTAACGCATTTGTCTTCTAATATTACGGTTTGGTGGTTGTCAGAAGGCATATTTGCCGTCTTAAATAACGTAGCAAAACTGTACATGCATACAAAGATACGTAATAGTTTCAGTGCGTTTGAAAGGCGCCACGTCCCCTTTTCAAATAACCCCAATTTTCTCTAAGAGCATGGGATTGATTTCATATATCACTATACCATTTTCGAATAATTCACCATGGGAGGTGCCACGTCCCTTTTTCCAATAGCCCCATCTTTTCTTCATGACCAGTCGCGTTTTATATATCTCGTACATACCAAGTTCCAGTACTCTTCCATGAACACATTCAGAGATATGCAGTATGAAAAATTCGATGTGTATGGGAAGTGCCACGCCTCCTTTTCCGATAACCACAATTTATCTCCATGAGTATGCGATTGCTTTCATATATCTCCATACCAAGTTCGAGACCTCTTCTATGAACATTTTCCGGGATATGCAGTATGAAAAATTCGGTTTGCAATGTTTTCATATATCTCCATCCCATATTCTAGTCTACCATGAACACTTCCAGAGATGTGCAATATGAAAAATTCGGTTTTATGGGAGGTGCCACGCCCCCTGCACCTAGCGGTATGAAATACACTCTACATCCGATTCTCATACCTACCATATGTAACACAAAACATTTCATAAAGATCGGTCGAGCCGTTTAGGAAGAGTTCGATTTTTATATGTATATTAGATAAGCACAATGCGAGAAGCATAGAAAAAATTTCGATGAAAAAAAATTTTTCTCGGGTTCACAACTATCCTATCTTTTAAGTTGGAACCAACAATACACACCCACAAAATTTCATTGAAGAATAGCGTAAACGATTTAATTTCCATCTTAATCTGGTAGGATCCTGATTTTAAATCTAGTACACTAAAAATCTGTTTCTCTCCTAGGTACTCTAAGCAATCTTCAATTAATGGTAGTGGATAATTATCCCAGGCGATAAGTTTGTTTACGTTCCTATAATCAATACACATCCTCGTTTCTCCAGACTTTTTCTTCGTTAAAAAAATTGGAGATGCGTACGCTGATTCACTTGGCCTTATAATTTTTTTCGCTAGCAATTCTTCAATGATTCTATATATCTCGTTTTTCTCTGCAAACGAAAGGCTTCTTGGTCTGGAGACTACTCACAATCGGGCAATTCTTCAGTTACTTTTTCAATGTATGTGGTTTTCAGCATTTTTTCGAAACGTGTCACATCACTAACCGATAACCTAGGGTTCATATCAAAATTTCCCTCATCTTGCGTTATCCCTATTTCACAAATATTAAATGATTCGTTTCCCATGTTTTCTTTTCCTTCAACAATTTTCACAATTTTCGTATTTTGTACTTCAAGTTTGTTTTTGTTTAATTCATTTTCACTTTCTATACACCTATCATTAAGGATTTTGGAATTATATTTATTTCCGTGTTCTACACGTTTGTATAAACTTATATTGAATAGTTTCAAAAAATCATTTCATGGCAATAATGGAAATGGTAATGTTTCATCTGATAATACAAAAAGCGATAAGGGTTTGATGGTATTAGCATATTTAATTCCTGCGTTAATTTTCCCAAAATATTTTAAACGTTGGTTGCCCACTCCTCGAAATTGCGAATTTACTTCGGTGTGTAATTTAAGTTGGGGATTCGCAGATGCAGCCAAGGATCTTCGAACAAAACTATTCGGACTGCCCGTATCAAAAATCGAAAGGAATTCAAAAAACTGTGGATTACATTCATAAATTCTATTAAAAGCGATACTCACCCATTCTCTACTTTCTACGCGTTCAAAATCAGCTTCCCTCTCAAGAGCGGGGACTACTTTCAGTGGGCAGTTTACATATTGGTGATCCGTCGTACGGCATTTAAAAAATGCTCCTTTTGGTCGCTTTTCCTTCGGCCATTCGGATACATAATGGCCATATTTCGTACAATTATAACACCTTACCTCTGCACACTGGGGAACCGCTGCACTCGTTGTTTTTACCGTAGCTGCCTGGACTAGTTTTTCGTATTTGGGCAAAAGTTGCTTCAATTGCTCGCTAGGTATTGCCGACTTGTCTCGCATTCCATCCACTTTGTATTCGACGAGCTCCGCTTCGCTAACCAATGCACCCATGGCGATTTCTTGCATTATTAACACATAGAAATGGAGAGTCTCCGATTTTCTGTCCCAGGCTCGAGACTCCAATTTCCTAAAAACGTCTCTGGCATTTAATGTTCTGCCAAACTCCTTCAGTAGCATAGTCTTCAACTCGGCCCATGACGAAAACGTTATGGTTCTTAGGAGCAATTGAGCACTCCCGGTCAGCACTCTACGAGCGAGTAGCAATTTTGTTTTCTCATTGCAACTATAAGTTTGCGTTGTCAGCGCGAAGTCGGCCACCCATTTACGAATGCCATGATGGTTGTCTCCACTGAATTTCTCAATCGATGTCATTCAGGCTAAAAGTTAATTTTCGCTCGGTCGAATCTAAGATCTCCATTTCTTCCAATTCTCGTCGTAGCTTGCAAATACGCAAGCGTCGTTCCAAGTCTGCTTCAATTCGCGCTAAATCCCCGGCGTCGCTTTTGTCGGTTGCCGCCTGTACCTCATGTTGCTCACGACCGCCATTTTGTATACCCACAGTGTCACCGTTCTTTTCAGAAATGGCGACGTTTGTTACCTGAGTACAGTTGGTCGCGCGTGCCTCTTCATCCACGCTGGTGTTTTCCCCTGGATTTTGAGCTACCGGAGCAGTACCCACTACACCTTCCAATAATGAACGTAGCTGCGAAATTGTAGCTATCTCAGAGAATTCAACCCCCATGTCTCTCAGGGCTGCTATTACGTCCTCTTTCGACGCCATATTTTACTAGTCACTTCTTCAGATCGCCTTCGGTACTCTTAAGTTGCCTTTTCTTAGCTTCAGTCCACTTAAGTTGCTTTATTTCTTATGTTCTCAAGTTTTATAAATTCACTCCGGACACAATGTATTTTAGGTATTTTAAATTATTAAATTAATACTGTTCGGTCCTAACCTGAGCTTTAGCAAATAAACCACCGCTTTCGATAAGTGTTCAATCATCAATCCTCTTTATTTCAATGGCCTCCGACCAGTGTTGCCATCTGGCTCCTCTATTAGTAGTCTAGAGGGTGGTATTAGCATTAATCAGTAGGTTGCCACAGCACCAAAAAAATTATTCTGCTATAATTCTACAGAATTTTTTCTTATATATGATACCTTTATCTTTATACCGCATTGCACTAAAAAAAGTTTTGAAGTATTCATATTTTTAAATCCAAAGTCCTTTTAAAAAATCCTGACGTCAGAGAGAAAAACTAAGTACGTGACCCAAACGAATGACCGCGTGTTAATTTTTTTTTTAAATATTCGTAATATTTTTCGAGCAAATTTTTTTGTTATTTTTCTTTAAAAAATACTGTTCAAGCTTTAACCACATAAATCAAAGCTACAAACTTTATACAAAATTAAGGAAAATTCCACAAATTTTCATCAAAACTTCAACTTTTTAATCTTATTCTTTAGACAACTTTTGGGTATGTAATTTTAGTCTAATGAAGTGCAAGTTTCAAATGACTAGAAAATCCCGTTGATTTCTGAGAATATTTTTTTGGTGACGGATTTTTGCACTTTTTCCATATAAGCATGAATTTCTTATGAAACAAAACGCGGGAGACCGCTGGCAACAAAATTTCAAAAAATCCACGCCATTCTTTCTCCAAAAAAACAATTATCAAAAATGAGCGCGATTTTTTAGCTGGATGAAACTTGCACTTCATTGGACTAAAATTGTATGAGCTAGAAAACTTCATACCCAAAAATGTTGTAAAGATTCAGATTAAATAGTTGAAATTTTGTTGAATTTTCCTAAATTTTGTACCAACTTTGAAACTGTGATTTACATATATGTTTTTTAATACCGGGCAAAGAATTTTGCTTTCTTCCTGTAGGGAAACGAACTAGTGTGGAACTGGTTCGGTTCTAGTGCATTTGGAACTACGACTAGTACGCGTTAATTCTCTTTTGCATGCTAGCGACTGGCGAATTTAACATTGTGATGCCCTAGGAAGTGTCAATTGTCCCCCGTTGCATCCCTTTGGCTCTAGTTCCGAACCAGTTCCAAATTCGACAGATGAGATCTAGTTCGTTCTGAATCCCCTTTTCTTTAGTTCCAAACCAGTTCCTAATTCGACAGATGAGATCTAGTTCGATCTGCATCCATTTTTTATAGATTGGGAACCTGTTATAAATTCGTCACCTTAGATCTATATTTCTAATCAGGCTTGTGGAAACATTTCCCTTTTATATTAAATACGATCGGTTGAGGGAAGGACAATACCAACACAAATGTTTAAGCGCATTCATTAAAAATTTATAAACCACATTAGTAGTAGTAGTAGTAGCATTAAACTTAAGTAGTAAGTAAAAAACAAAAGTGCGTTCTGCTTAAAAGTAAAAACACTAGTTCACTTTGTCTTACTTGTCTAAATACAAGCATATTGATTTTTAAGTTAATTCAGCTATTTCTAAGCTTATATGTATTTGAAGTACTTCGAAAGTTTTTGTCGTAATTAAATAAGATATACAGTCAGTCAATAAAGTTTAGGTACAGTAAAGTTTTTACAATACCCGCAACTATTTTTTAAATATTTTATTTTTACCTCATTTTTTATAAAAATATGGTTATTTCTACACCAAAAACGCCAAAAATCAGAGTTCCAAACCTTATGTAAAATTAAAAAAATATCCGCAAATTTCCATCCAAATATTGCAACTTGCACTCTTTAGACAAAAGTTAAGTACGCAGTTATTTAGCCCGTGCAATTTTAGTATAACAAAGTGCAAGTTTGAGGTAGCTAGGACTTATTATTGATATTTAGCAATTTTTTTTTGTTGTGTCGTAAGTCCTAGCTTCTTCATACTTGCACTACATTGTACTAAAATTGAAAGGGAATTGCAAACTCAACTTTCTCTAGAGAGCGTAAATAGAAGGTGAATTATTTTAATGAAATTTTGCAGAATTTTCTTAAATTTTGCACAACGTTTATAACTCTGATTTTTGGGGATTTTGTTTTAGAATTGACCATATTTTTATAAAAAATTACCGAAAACTAAAATATTTAAAAAATAGTTGCCCGTATTGTAAAAAAAATCGTTGTACCTAAGTTTTATTGACTGACTGTATTAAGGTAGCTGTGCTGGATTGCATAAAAAAAATAATTTGTCTTTTCTTAATAAAAAGGTAGCTCTGGTGGTTGCATTTTTAAATAAATTTAGTGAGAAAGTGGTAATTATTTTGACACTTTTTTTTAAATGCCTCTTTTTCTGCAACTGCATTGCCTTTCTCAATTGTCCTTCAGGAACTTGGCCTTTGTTTATGGAATCACTAAGTATAATGATTATTAAGCAACTCAAAAACTATGCCAGCGTGATTACCGACGTAGCCGCACCCTTATAAGAGGAATAAGACCCAAACTTTTCAGGTCAAAATTTCAGTAGGTTGCGTCTGTATGGCCTTTTCAATTTTATAAATTATCATCATTTTTAAGTGGAAAAATAAAACTAAAAATTATTGATAATCTCTGCGCGAAAAAATAAAAATTATAAAATAATCATTATTTGTAATCCCAAAAATAAAAATCAAATAATAATTATTTCCGTTTGAGCGAAAAAATAAAACTCAATAATAATTCATAAAATAATGATTAAATGCTGATTTAAATTATTTTACTCATAATTATTACCTTCCCTGCTTTTAAAATTTGAAATAAAACTGTTTAGTGAAAGTACCACATTTCACCGCTTTTGGACTGGTGCGGGACTAGTTAGTTAGTTTTTGGCGAAAAAGAACTAGTACTGAACTAGAAATTTGGTTCACTATTTCGTGTTTTCCCTACAGGGCCCGAGCCCTCCCTGCCCCTAGGTAGCGACGCCCATGGGCGCTTGGATCGAGCTCTAAATACTTTTTGATTTCAAAATAAAAAAATAGTATAGAACAATCCTAGGGGTGAGAGCATAAAAATTCCGACTTTACTTTTTCACATGCATTTTAGGACCCCTTATTGGCTAAGCTTCTCGTCCGATTTGTGGTGTGCGCATTGTTGTTGTCACACAAAGGGGAGGGACCTACAGTCTTACGCCGACTCCGAATGGCGATTGTATTTTTATGAGAGGCTCTTTTTCATGGCAGATTACACTCGGAGGCTTGCCATTGCCTGCCGAGGGGCGACCGCTGTTAGAAGAAACTTTTTGTTTCTTATTTTTTTGATGTTGCTTGGAAACTTATACTAGGTTTACATATAAGTAGATTATCCTCATTTTCGAGCTTAAATCAATAATCTTTAATTAGAAAAAGAGATTACCAATACAAAACTCGTCCCTTGTTAATCTGTAATTATAAAATAATCTCAGATTTGACCGATAACTTTTCGGTGTCCAACCTAGTTTTATCGATTATATTTGCGAAGAAGAGGATAAATGCCAAATATAGAAGTAAACAAAAATGGACGCTAGCAAGGAAAAGAGGTTTGTAAAGGTATTTTTAATAAAATACTAAGTTAAAATATACTTAAAGTGCTTAATATAGCAGAAAAAAGTGATCACGGCGGCACGGAGAAGAAGTTGGTATGTCAGCTTCATAAAAGACCATCCCCAACTGCTACAAGGCAAGAACTGCCCCACAGCGCCACATCTCATCGCAGAAATGTGGCTGGAGATAGCGACAAATTTAAACGCTATGGTGGGGCCCACTAGAAGCTCCGATGCTTGGAGAGAGGTAAGAAGCACTATCTTTTTAAGCACATGTTTGTAGATATATTGAAAATGGCGTATAATTTTAGAGCCTGCGAAATTGGCGCAAGCAGTTGAGGTCACGTGCGCGCAAAGTGATTGCCGAGCGGAATAAGACGGGTGGAGGGCAGAACCCAGTGTCGGAGCTAACAGAGTTCGAGCAGCAAGCCCTAGAAGCATTTGGGATGGCTGCTGTGGAGGGCCACTCAAACTCCATACTTGGATTCCCGGTAAGCAAACTATAAATCTATACTAATTATATAAAGAGAAGTCCCTTTTTTTTGTAACAGGTAATCTTGCGAACGGCAGGTCCGATTTTCATGAAATTTTGTATACAAATAGCTTTCGGTAACCACTATGTTTTAGGCTAAACAAATTTTACTTTTTTTCGGGTAGGGGGACCAGGGACCAGTCTATTCGAAAAAATCTTATTATAGTACGATTTGCTTAAAATTTAGTACGTAAGTAGCTTTTTAGCATATATTAGCACATATGACCCATTTTTTCCGGGAAGTGGTCCAGGGACCGATCTATTCCAAAAAATCGCATTTATGGTGCGATTTGCTTAAAATTCGGTACGTAAGTAGTTTTTTAGCATATATTAGGATATATGGTCCATTTTTTCCGAGAAGTGGACCAGGGACTGATCTATTGGAAAAAATCGTATTTACGGTCCGATTTGCTTAGAATTCGGTACGTAGGCAGCTTTTTAGCATATATTAGCATATATGATCCATTTTGTCCGAGAAGTGGACCAGGGACCGTTCTGTTCGAAGAAATCGTATTTATGGTCCGATTTGCTTAAAATTCGGTATGTAGGTAGCTTTTTGCCTGGATAAGCTTATAGATTCCTGTTTTCCAATTTTCATGCAATTTCGAATATAAATAGCTTTAAGTAACGACCATATCAAGGGGCGAATTCGTCACTAGGCAAGATTTTTTTACGCCAACGGATACTGTCAAAATATAATTATAATATGTAATATATCTCAACTAATATATATTTAGAAAGCCGTTTGTTAGCTTTCGCAGGGCTCGAGAGCGGCTGAAACGATTTTTTTGAAACTGCCACCTGCCGCACGTGTCCCAAGGATGGTTTTAGGCTGAAAAAATCTATATGTAAAGGGGGCGTGGCACTTTCCATACAAACCGAATTTCTCATGCTACATATCTCTGAAAGTGTGCATGGTAGAGTTTTGGAAATTGGTATGGAAATATACGAAATCAATCGCATACCCTTGGAGAAAAATTTTAGCTATAGTAAAAAGGGGTGTGACATCTCCCATACAAACCGAATTTTTCATACTGCTTATCTCTGCTTGGTAGAGTTCTAGAGTTTTGTATGGAGATGTACGAAATAAATCGCATACTCTTGGAGAAAAATTGGAACTATTGGAAAAGGGGGCATGGCATCTTCCATACAAACCGAATTTTTCATACTGCCTATTTTGGAAGTGTTCATGGTAGAGTTCTGGAACTTGGTATGGAGATATACGAAATCAATCGCATACTCATGAAGAAAGAGGGCATCTCTTGGAAAGGGGGGCGTGGCACCTTCCATATAAATGGAATTTTTTTACTGCATATCTCTGAAAGTATTCATGGTACAGTACTGGAACTTCGTATGGAGATATGTATATAGTTGAAATCAAGCCCATACTCATGGAGAAAATTTGGGCTATTTGAAAAGGGGTGTGAGGCCTACAAACGTACCGACCTTTAGCTATCTTTGAATGAATTTTTTTATTCTTCTGTAGGTGTGTTTGTTAGTGATCTCCTCCTAAATGGTTGTACGGATTTTAACGAAACTTTTTGTGTATTTGAGTGGGTCTCTGGATGGTTTATATTCACATTTTAATCCGACAGTTGGCGCTGTAGTTGAGTTATTACTAAAAATCTTATTTATGATCCGATTTGGCTAATGTTTTAAATATGTATGCAATACTATTGCAAAAACGTGCTGCCAAGTGGTGCTGAAGTCGAGCTATTACTAAAAACAGCCAAGTGAGAAAAGGGGCCTCGAGGGTCAGATTAAATCGACCTGTTGCACCATTGAGTATATCGAACGCTCCTGCGTTGCAATTGGCCCAATGGATGTGATTTTCCAATATTATTATGCGTTCAAACTTTTAAGGTATTTCGTCTGAAATAAGTATATGTATATTGCATTTCTGTAGAACAATGATTCGCACCCATTTTGAAATTGCCACCTACTATACTGTAAAGCTTCTAGGACATTCACTATAGAACCGGGTCATTGTTGCCGCCAGGGAGTGAAGAGAAAAAAATTTATATCGCTTTGCGAATAACCGTGCTATGAAATGCCGCACAACTGGAGAATTTCAGGAACGGATATAACATTTTCCTTAGGTTATTTAAAGCGGCAAATGACCACCAAACCTTAATCTTAGCAGACAAATGTGCCAATGAAAATCGTAAACATGAATTGTTGGTGAAAATGTTGGACCAAAAAGATTCAATAAAATATATAAAAATTTTGGGCGGGACGAAGTTCGCCGGGTCTGCTAGTATATCATATATGCGAAAAATATTGACCATTTCTTTTTTAAAAGGCTGAAAACAACGAGGAAGGATTCCGCCACCATATTCAGAGGAATTAACTGAAGTGCTCCTTCTTTCTCTGCCGGCATATCGGAAGACGTAGTGGAAATTTCTCCTCAAAGATGTCCTTCCCTGTTTTGCATCACTTTCTGCGAATCGCCCAGTCCTCCAGCTTGTAGTGCTTCAGCTCCTAGTAGTGTTTTGCCCCCCGTATCACGCTCTCGAAGGAAGACATTTCGCAGTGAAATTCTGGAAATTGTCCAGCGTGATATGAGGGAGCGCAGAGAGGAGCAATCAAGACTGGCTGATTCGCTGAGCAATTTGGGGAACGGCCTTTCATCTCTTGCTGGTGCAATTCAGGAGCTGATTTCTCTGCAAAGACAGCAGCAGAATTAAGAACTGCACATATCGAGCTCTAACCGCCAAAGAGACGTAAGCGACATTTTTCTAATTTTCTTTTTGATGCATATGTACACTCACCAGATAATTTTTCCGCAGTGTTTTTTTTAATATTTGCAATATTTTTCATAAACAATTTTTTCGCTAATTTTTAATAGAAATATAGTTCATTCTGATTCAAAGTTTTTACAAAATTGGGGAAAATTCGACAAATTTTCACCAAAATTTTCAACTTTTAATTAAAATTTTTAAGAATTTTTTTGAGTATGCAGTTTTGTTGTTCAATTCAATTTCAGTGTATGAAGTACAAGTTTTAAGTGGCTATAAACTACCGTTGATTTTTGAGATTTTTTTGCTGATGTTGCTCATTTTCTCCACATAACGGATGCGTGATAGTTTCTTTGTATGGGAAAAAATACCGAAGAGCGTCAATAAAAAATTCTCAAAAATCAACGGTAGATTATACAACTAGCACTTTACTATACTAAAATTGAACGAACTACAAAACAGAAAACTTTGGGAAAATTTGTCGAATTTTCCTAAATTTTGTAAAAACATTGAATCATTAATTTATATGCCATTTGATGCAGAATTAAAAATAAACGAAAAAAATTATTACGAAAAACAATGCAAATATTTAAAAAAGAAACACTGGACGGAAACATATTCTGGTGAGTGTATATACTCCTAGAGCATCAAGATGAATTTCTGCATCAAAAAGAATACACAAAAAAGGTCGCTCACTTTTTTTTTGCGGTTAGGGCTCGATGTATATAGTAAGGCTGAATAAATTTTTTGTTTTTGTTGAATTATTTTTCTTTTTTATATAGTATTAAGTTTTATTCCTGAAACTGATTATAATGTGGATCTCATTTACCTTTTATATACATATACATATATACTAAGAACTAGCACATGTACATATATAAATAAGTTTTTTTTTCATATATTATAAGTAGATGAAATTCGAAATTAAGTGTGACTTTATCTTTTAACATACCATATAAGCATTTGAAATGAAATGTGATATGAATTGATATTTTATAACCCAAGTACCTACATAAATGAATTAAAGCGAGAATGAATTCAGCTATCCAATATTTATTCTTTTTATTAAATCAAATTTCATGCTGGGGTTAAAAAAACTTAAAAGCTTGACATTCTTTTCATAAAAACTATTTATTCCAAAGGATGAAAAAGTATAATATATTCGGTGCTATGTGAGTATCGTCATCGTCGACGATCTTCCGGGCATCATTCAAACGGCTGACGATGGGCGTATCGTTACTTTTACTGACGATGGCGATATTCAGCATAGGGCCGGTTATATACATACAGTACCTCACACTCAAAATGATACAATTTTTTTCTTTATGTTTTATAAACGTATAGCTTATTATCTATCAAAAACTGTATAAATCTAAATTGCAAAAATTAGAAAAAATCAGAAAAGTCTGATCAAAATTTCAAGCCTTTTATTCAGAACTTTTAGAAAGCATGAGCACATTGTTGGTAAATTGCCCAGCTTTTATAGCCAATTGTTCCTCGTTTGTGACAGGAAATGTTACTTCCGATGACTTGTGCTTCACGATCAGGTTGCATATATATTTAATTGCCCGTGAAGCAGACGATTGACTGAGTGGAGCGTAGATATTGTTCGCGATACATTTTTGGTACGAACCATTCGCCAAGAAAGTGAGGCAGCAAAAAAATTTCACAGCAAACGGAAGGGACGTTCTCTGCATATCCTTTGGAAATAGTTCCTGTATTAGCATCTTATATGCATCTTTCGGCATTCGAAAATGTTGTTTAAAAATGCTTTGGGGTAAATTAAGAGGATCACTGCTGTCCCGAAGACTTTTCAATTCTTCTTCATCAATTAGCAGGAACAATAATACAGAACTGGACATTATGTATTTTAACGTTTTTGATACTGAAAACCCGTATTTAAGTTTTTTTTTAATAGATAAAACCACTCTGCACTCTTTTATTATTGAAAACGTAAACAAACGACAGCTGTTTTCGCGTTGTTACCACCTAGTATGGTGGTAATAAAATTGTCCGGTAACAATTATGTGCAGAATACAAAAAGGGTGTAAAAGTTGCCGGAGTTTTTAGTTACCGGTAATAAAAATGTTGTTGCCGGTGCAGAATAGACCTGTAAATATGAATTTTATCGGATTAAATCAAATTATTCGTTTGAGTCAGCACCCCTAAGCCCTTGATACTGCCCTGTGTATTTAGGTAAATTTTCATTGCATACTAACAAAGATCACGTCTAAAAGCTCAAACAGACGGCAGCGTTGATTCGGACTAACTCGGACTTAATCCGGATCCACGCTGCCGTCTGTTTATGCTTTAAGCCATTTTAGTAAAGTTAGCGCAATCCCGCTAGCTGAGCTGTATGTAGATTGCAGTGAAAAAGGGAGAAGCATGAGCAAAAACCGGTCTCGAATCAAAGAATTCAAAGAGGTACACGCCATACATATCTATGATACAAAGAATATTTATGTCTGTTCATACATTGTAAAGTACATATGCATATACATACATGTTTACACATACGGGCAAATCCCAGAAATAGTCAATCAAAAACGAGAAAATGCATGCAATTAATTCTCCCAATTTTGTATCAATAATGGCATAGTAAAATATCGCACGTTTAATAATATAACGAAGTATTTCAAAATTTCAATTTTGTGGAAAAACGCAATCAAAGTTTTATCAATTCAAACAGTACAGATGAAAAGACAAATATCTTCGCCATATTTGGGATTTTTTTTATATCTGTTAGACTAAATATTTTCTACTTATCAAGCTTATTATTTGCATAATGTAATCTCCAAAAACGTAAATTTTGAGTTACATCTCTATATTTACGGTAACCATCCGGCCTGTATTATACGGCAGAGGAAAAAGGTTCTCAATATGCTTTTGAACGTGATTTTTCTCATGTTGACGTAGATATTAATCGTAGAAATTTTTTCCATAGTAAAATAATAATAAAAAATAATAAAAATATCAAATAAAAAAATAAAAATATTAAAAATAAAAATAAATATAAATAAATAAAAAATACGTTGAAAATATGTTGAGAACCATTTTGACTCTGCCCTGAAAGGGTTAAAAAGCGTTTCATATATGACAGACTCTGCATTAAAGGGTTAAATGCTGCACCAGTATAACCATTTTTGTTATATACATTTTTTTGTGAAAGCTGATAGTTTACGAGTTATTAAAGTTTAAAGGTAGCTTTTCTTTTTCCAATCTGTCCACTCGGGTACAGCATCCAATGTCCCAAGAATCGAGTCTTGAGATAAAATAAAGAGAAATGTTTCAGAAACAGCGCTAATGGTGTATGAAATATAGTGCTTTCTAGTGGAATGGGAGCCAAAATCCAAAATTAAAAAAAGTGACATTTTGAACGGTATTTTGAGGGTTAAGTTATTGTTGTTGTAGCTTCTCTATAGTTTTCCTATATTATATGATCATTCATCTTCACGATAGAAGAATGTTCATTCCATTATCTCTTTTCTAAGCGAAGATCTACGATTTTGAAAAAAAAACTCGTGTTTTGCCTCTAGCCATTGTGTACCACAACTTTAAGTTATCGATGCAAATTTTTTTTCACATAAAAATGGTCGAACATACTTTGCATGAAAAAAATACGTAACACCGTC
>NW_023458555.1:115681484-115686259 GCF_013731165.1 Rhagoletis pomonella
AAAAATGGTCGAACATACTTTGCATGAAAAAAATACGTAACACCGTCAACAAAAAAAAAATTCCAAAAATTAGCGGTAAGCCTTACCGACTTAAAATGGCACTTTATTATACTAAAACTTAACGAATCTTTTTCACAAATGTTTCAGGGAAAACAGTGTGGAAAAAATTTGCAAAATTATTTTTTGTCCCGTATTCGGCTCTCATAAATATGGTCACCGTATCTATATTATTAAACGTGTGATATGTAGGTATTAATTTCATATATCTTTTCACACTCATTTGGAAATCTGATTTTCCCCTTTTACTTTTTGAAACAAAGCTCTGAATAGCCTGAGGTTTAAGCCTCTATATCTTTTAATAAAAAACCACAATATCGCTTTACAAAAATCAATTTTCTCAACGACCGCAACGTAACCCCCCGAACGAAGATATTAAATTATTTTAGATTTTTTAACATGGTCTTTTTGCCGACAAAAAAAAAATAACTGAAACGTTCGGACACTAGGAGTTGCCCATATGTAGTGTGTCGGGATATTACATTGGCTTTTCTCTCATTACAGGTTCGTTGATCTGTTGAGTTTTAAGTCAAGCAAAATATGGAGAGAGAAAACTTACGTGACGCGCAACTGCCTTAAAACTATCACTAGTATTTCTGCTCGATTAGTCGCCAGTATCAATTTGACACTCTAACTTGATTGTGGCGCGGTTTCAAGAAATGTTTCATTGTATTTGATGGGCTTTTGTACTACAGAGTCCCTAGTGGTTTCAAAAGAGCAGAAAATAAAATAAACATAAATGGAAGAAACATTCTTGCCATTAACAAATTGTAAATGAAACATTTGTGCATATACATATGTATGTATAACAACCAACGACCTGCAACCATATGTGTGTAGGTATAATACAAACAGCCATACATAGTATTTGCGTACGCATTTTGATGCATGCATATAATGTCTCTGTGCTTCTGTTAAAAAATGCAGCCAATAGCCGGTTTTGCCAAAGTAGACACAGCATCTTTAAGATTGGGAGTGCATGTATGTACACGTACGTCCATACATACATATGTATGAATTTTTAAGCTTAGATACATACTTTTAATCGGTTCCATGACTAGCGTCAAAAACGGTATATGTATTGTGTATACATTTTTAATTTATTATATAAAAAAAATAATTAATGTATGGACATAGAATACTTATGTTTTCGTATATGCGTAGGTATTTGTGTATGTCCGTGCTCGAAGTCCTTCTAGTGATCATTTTTTTTAAGAAATGTGATATATACATAGATGTTATTTATGATAGTGCTCACTAAAATTAGTCAGACATAAGCGAATAGCATAAACAGACGGCAACGTTAATCCGGATTAACGGCGCAATTGATCTGAACAAAATTGCACTCTGACAAATGGCAAAACATATTGCTAGCTGCGAGCTCGTAGGTTCGAATCCCATGGCTAGAAAAGTTACCTTAACATTTTTAGCTCCTTTCATTATTACTTTTATTTTTGTTATGCAAGTATAGTAGTTGTGGGCTTTTTTAATAAATTTAAACAATAAATTAACTTAAAAAATTATGTGAAATAATTCAGTCTCTTGAAGGTGTTTACACTGCTAACCGCGCATTTTCTTTGCCTTCTCATCAAAGACAAAGGACAAAACCAAAACTAATCAGCCTTATCGTGAGTTTCGACGGAAAACAAATTCGCCCGATTTTTTTTTCATCCGCCCGTGTGAATACACATAAGCGAAAAGTGAACGATTTCGGGTGAAAATGAAACTTATGATGAGGCTGAATATAAACTCAGTCATTTGAAGGTGTCTACACTGCTTGATTCGCATTTCCATTGAATTTTCATCAATTGAAAAGGGAAAACAAACAACAAATGAATGTAAACAAACACTGCATGCCTTTATATTTTATAACCCGTTTTGGACACAAAATTGGCAATTATACTTTTATTAAGGAAATATGTGTCAATTGATGTATAAATTAACAATTTTTATTCCCAAATATGAAAGATTTATTCAATTCGATGCGTTTGTTTTGATTTTGAAAAGTTCCACATGACAAAGATAAACAAAAGCTTCTGAGGAGCTTTTGTTTTTCAGTGTGTTCAACAAAATAGTAGAGCCATTAGAACGCATTTGCTTCGTGATTTTGTTAGAATGCGTTGAGATGCGTCATTTTGGAAATGCGAATTTGTGGAAGAATTTCGTGATTTGACTTCGCATTTCAGATTTCTCGGCAAAAAGATAGATTTGGGCTCAATGTAAAGGTGCACATATGTACGTATACCTACCTCGTAGGCGGCTGTGCATTCATCCTACTAATTAAAATAAGTTCTTATTCAGTTTCCGCATTAAGATTGAGAATTAATTATAGGACTGAATCTGGATCAACTGCAGTTAATTTGCGAGATAATTCCAAATTAACGCTGCCCTCTGTCTATGCATTGAAGACGAAGGATAGTTATGTGTTGAGTAAATGTAAATCAGAAAAATGTGTCGTACAAATACTAAATACATGCATACATTTCGTTAAAACATTAATAATAATAATAATATATTGGCTCTTACACATATGTTAGTGTTTGGCCGAGCTTCTCCTCCGATTTGTGGTGTGCGCCTTAATGCGGAGAGACCTACAGTTTTACGCCGACTCCGAACGGCGACTGTATTTTAATGAGATGCTGTTTTTCATGGCAGAAATTCACTCTGAGGTTTGCCATTGCCTGCCGAGGGACGACCGCTGTTAAAAAACCCTTTTTCTATATTTTTTTTTGCGATGTTGCTTTGACCAGGGCTTGAACCCAGGTGCTGCGGAGTGGAAGCGCGCTCTGCTTACCATTACACCGGCCATCGTTAAAACATTATAAAAAGAAAATCAAAAACTGCAGATAGGGCTTTTTAAAAACTGGCATAACTCCGTTGTTTTTGGTACGAACACTTTAAAATTTTAAGTGAAGGCATATCACAGCGAACGGCAGTGCGCGCGAGTGACGAAAGCAGCCACAGTAGCATGCTGAAATGACTCGCTTATATATACACGAGATTTGGAAGTTTTTACCCAGACGTCCAATCGACATATATGAGATATCGCTGGAAAGGTCTTGCAGAGTGAGTCCAGAAAATTTATTCAAGCTTCATAAACGAATAGCCGGATTCTTAAAAATTAGGCTAAAGTGTCGCGAAACAAAAAACGTTTTTTTGCTTTTGGCGGTTTAAGGGGGCATGTTTATACACCCAACAAATTTAGTGTTATTCTATAAGCCAATACCTTTCAAACAATACCTCATATATTAAGTTCCGGCTACTAGTTGGAAAGATATAGAGGTAAATGTGTTTTGGTTCGTGTCTCCACTAGGAGATGCTTTGGTATGTATGTGGCGTCTGTACGTAACATCATTTAATTTTTTTTCAAACTCTCAGGAATTAAAATACAAAAAAAACTAAGAAGGTTTTGTTCCATGATGTTTTGATTCGTATGCCTTTGTGGGCGTGGCTGTTGTCTGAAATTCGAAAAAAGCCAATTTTTTAAACTACCACTGAGGCCGCACTACTCAGTCCATGTCATTGATGTGGATATCAGTAGAAGGGCCTTCAATCAGGCTATCTAACTCTATCTTTTGTGTTTATAAAATATAAATATGTCATAACGTTATCGCCAGAAAACTAAAAATCGGGCTGCTGAAAATATACCATTCGGGCATTTTGTCAAAAACTGGTCAGTCCATTTTATTCTAGATTTCTACAAATCCAGCCCAAAACCTTAGCTTTCAGCTGGTATACAGCTTATATCTGGGAAAACTCTTATTCTGGAGATATTGCGATTCAAATTGAAAAAATGTCGCTCCAAAAAGGGTCAAATGGTTAAAAATTAACATATCCGTCTAATTTGGTTATTTTAAGATATAAAAATAACTTACCCAGTTCCCCAAAAAAAATGTCCATTCCCCGATTGCCACTTAAACCGAATTTCCCTGAAAATCGGGGAATTTTCCGCGAGTTGACAAGTTGAATGATGCAGCTGTGCTAATCACTTCCTAAATGTGTTGGAAACCACAATTTGTGTGTATTTTAGAGCACTTAACCTACCTGGAAAGACGCGAACAATATTACCTATAGTTGTACATAAATATGTATGTATGAATGCATTTACTTCACCCAGTGTGCCGCTTCTACTTACATACATATGTATAAATTGCCACTGAGCAAAACTACTTGAGAAAAAAGCATTAGTTTAGTAGCACGAGTGCAACATCGTACACGTAATAGAAGTAAAACTTCTTAAAAAGAGCACATGTGTGCGCCCCATACCCGGTAGAAATCTTAACAAAAATAAACTACGAGACTATCATACGAATATAGTTGTTTATTGTATCCATCGTTGGTACCAAGTTGATAAGTTTTTAACATTTCTTATATTTTTAATTTTTAATTTTTTTCGAATACAAAAAAATTCGAAAAATTGTGTGTTTCAATGGACACATCGATTTGAATATATAATTTAGATTTAGATAATATTTTTAGCAATTTATTTGAGAAAAATAAAACATTTAGATTATTGTTTGTATTTTGGTCGATTTTAAATTTGCTACCCCAAAATAATTGATATCAAATAAAGCACCTCTTTGAGGTAAAAGTTTCGAGTGACGAAAGCTGAACTAGAAACACAAAATTTATGATATCAATTTCGTGACGAAAATTATACGCATTTTTTGACTGCCTTTGAAACGTACGGAAAATCTTTTTCTATTTATTCGGAACGT
>NW_023458555.1:115686359-115699290 GCF_013731165.1 Rhagoletis pomonella
CTGCCTTTGAAACGTACGGAAAATCTTTTTCTATTTATTCGGAACGTAGCGATTTCTGCTAGAATCACAAAGTAAAAAACAGAACTTATGCAACGATTCGTATGAATAAAAAAGATTTTCCGTACGTTTCAAAGGCAGTCAAAAAATGCGTATAATTTTCGTCACGAAATTGATATCTTAAATTTTGTGTTTCTAGTTCAGCTTTCGTCACTCGAAACTTTTACCTCAAAGAGGTGTTTTATTTGATTGTAATATACCCTACCAAAATCTGGGAAACGCGCTGTTTCGAGAAAAGTATTGGTTAGGGCCATTGTGAATTAAAATATGTACATATGCATTGCGCGCTGTTTGATCACTTTTGTAAGATTCTGCAATGAATCTATTCAATTTCTAAGGATTTTATAATTGCTTCTTTCCGCAAATGGCTGTATGATAATAAACAGAACAACTGTTACTTCCAAATACATGTGCGTATGTATTCGTAAAGAGTGAAAAAGTAAAAAACAAAACCGGAAAATCAACTAAACAACGAGTTTACGTATGTATACATACATACATATGGATGTATGTATCAAAAAAGCTTACTGTATGCGAAATCAAGTCAACGGCGGTATCACGGACCTTACATTTCCTCTGCATTTTGTCTGTGCCAAAATCGTAAATAAAAAAGATTTACAAACTAATTTTTCTAACAGCCGACATACATACATATGTACCTGCAGATGTACATAAGGATATATAGCGAGATGGGCAGAGAATATGTTTGCCGAACCAATGAATTAAGGTAATTATGGAAAAAGCCGTAACTAACTAAAAATCCAAAAATCACTTTTTGATTGATTATGATCAGGGTTAAGATTTTAAGGCACTAAAAACTTGAAAAAAAACAAAATGAAATTTGAAAAAAAAGGCATTTAATTTTTAATTTTGTTATATAGTACATACCTCTATATGCAATGTGCATGTCCAATTAAATATATAAAAAAATACATAAGTGGTGAAAAAATTATAGTCAAACCACTTTTTGCCAAGTTTTAACATATTATTTTTGTTGTTATTTAATTTTGGTATTTTTTTTATTAAAATATACTTTATTCTTTAACAAAACCCGTGTAAATCCAAGTTTCCAACTTTGTGTATTTTTAAGAGTTCTAAAAAGTCAACCGTAATTTTTAGCGATTTGAAACTACTAGAATTCAATGGGCTACAAAACTGCATACTCAGAATATTTCTAGGAAATCCAATTAAAAAAACTTGAAATTTGTACGAAAATTTGATTATTTTTTTAAAATATTGCACAGTTTTACAAAGTTTTACGGAATTGTCACTTGATTGGTAAATTTGTACAGATTTGTACATTTTTATATTATTATATAAAATAATGTTTTAAAACTTTTCAAAATTTGGTGCGGCTATAATTTTTTCGATCACTGTACATAAGTTGACTAGGATTACTCGGCTGTACTATCATAGTAGCACAATGCCACTAAGTACATTTTAAAATTTTTAGGCAATAGCCTCATGCGATTATCGCGAAGCATTGATTTGAAGGAACTAAAGCTCATCTCAACATCTTCAGCTTCTAGCTCAAAGCTCGTTCGATTCGTCGTTATTTAACAATTTAGTACTAGGTTGTGTTTTTTGCCGTGCTTTACTATTATTCCACAGCAGTCAAAAGTAAATATGCTGTACCCCAATTCTTCTATATAGCCGTGGTCTTTCATGGAATTATAACAAGCAGCCTTAGGCATTTTTAATATTTCACTTACAAACAAAATACGGGCACGAATTTCAAATTTTCAAACCTAATTTACAAGAAACTCACTAACTGCTAAAACTAATGCTTTTACCTACACGTCAGAAAAAACTAATTTAAAAATTCGGGCGAAGCCAAACATTAAATAACCAGCACACGCACTAAATATCGTTTTTTCACCCTTCTAAAAACTATAGTTACATGGTTAGCAGGAGCGGTTTTACCTCTATTACGCATAATTATATTCCGTTAGACTTAATTAAATAATTTAACTGTATTTGCTGGATACCTAGGTGGACTTATGTAGTAATATGTGGGCGCTCATTTTACCAAAATCGTATTTCTTGTTAGAGTTCGTTGTGAGTACATGTCTACATACTTTGAGTAAATTCTCAACAAAGCTCGTCAGTCTTTTTTTCTGTGCCAAATGACGCCGATTGGAAATGCTAAGTGAAGCCAAATCCTTTTCCACTTGGTCTTTCCATCGCAGTTCCCAGCGGGTTCCGCGTGGAATTATTTCAGAGCTGGAACGTCGGTGTCCACTCGAACGACATGGCCAAGCCAGCGTAGTGCCCTTAAATTTCGAAATATTCGTATTCCTGAAATTTACCGTTATATTAAAAGTGGGCATCCTGCATGTTTGTGTCAAGTACAACAATTGTACCGGGTTTGGTAGAAATTGATAAAACGGTTACTGAGAAACACATATGTATATGGCCATAAGTAGGCGGTGCCACGCCCATTTTCAAAATTTGGTTATAATCGTATTATTACAAACATCAATTTTAAGTAAATTCGCTTTAATACCTGTTGTTTTATCGTAGTTTTCGTATTTCTGTAAATTACCGTTATTTGCAATGTGGGCAGGGTTATTATCCGATTACCTAAATAGGGAAAAGTGTAAGAGTTCGTAACAAATTTCGTCAAGATATCTCAATTTTTATTCGAGTTATGGTGTGCACAGAAAAGGGGGCGTGGCACCTCCCATACAAACTACACTTCTCATATCGCTTGTCTCTGGAACCGCTTATGCTAACGTCCTGGAATTTAACACAGCTACATATGTTATCAATGTGGTTCATCGCATATTTCTCATATTGGAAAAGGGGCGAGGCACCTCCCATACTGAACTTTTCATATCGTTTATCTGTGTAACCTTATGATAAGGTAATGGAATTTGATACAGCTACATCTATATTCATATAAAATGGAAAGAATCATTCAATTGGGGACCATTTTCTACCAGATTTCTAAATCGCATTGAATGGTTGTTATTGTGTGCAAAGTTTTTTAGAAGGATCAGTGTGTTTGTCTTCCGATTGGAGGCGCAGGGATTGAGAACTATCCTAAAAAATCCTATTTATGATCAGATTTGCTTCATCTTTGGAATAATATTTATAACATAGAACTTGGTTGCACAATCATGTGATGCAAAAATATTGGGCTTTTGCACAATCTTCACAAAACCCGGTGTAAAACCGCCTTTAGAGAAGGAAATATTATATTTTGTTGTACACATTCTGATGAAAAAAGCGGAGTTTATGTAGATGTTGGCAATTTAGTTTTTAACCTTCCAAAAGGCACTTAGACCAATATAATCGAAGAACGTATTTACAGTCTGAATTGGTATATGTTTAACATATCAGTCAGTGAGGAATCGGTAGGGATCTCATCTATACTTACAAATATATACGCATATCATTACTAATATTACAAATGCGAAAGTGAGTTTGTCTGTTATGCTTTCACGCTTTAACCACTAAACTAGGGCTGCCAGACGTCCCGGTTTTCCCGGACATGTCCCGGTTTTAGACTATTTGTCCCTTAAAATGTGTCGGATTTCGTGTTAGTGTCCAGGTTTTCGATTTGATGGCACAAATTTGAATAAAAGTTAAAAATCTCTACACTAAGAGAAAATACGGGTTGTAATATTCAGAAAAATGTTATGAATTCACTGAGGGAAATGACGCATAGTAAACATGAATATTTTTTATTTGATTATCGTTTAAAAATGTTCGTATAATACTTTCATAACGTGCACGCGTGGTGTTGATTCAAACTTAACATTTAAATGCACATTTGCATGTTTGGCTGTAGCTGAGTGCGCGAAGATGCTTGCCACAATTTGTTAGTTCCAGAGGGTCAGGGTTCAATTCCCATTACAACCAGCATGGAATTTAAATATTTGTTTAACTTAATTATGAAAAAGCAATCGGTAATTGCAAATCGCTTCATTTTAATATAGGCGTATTTGAATTGAATATTTCTTTACTAAATACTAAAATTTGTATACTTAAATGTATTACGAGTTGGGTTGGCGCTCTTTCATATGCGTATTTTTTTAATTTAGCACGCTTTTTTAATTCTAAATTTATTTCTCTCAGTGCACCGGTTTAATTTGTGAAATAGTCACATTTCGAGATAGTTGAACTTTGAACAAGCAATAGTTGGTGATTAGTATATGTACCTAAATACGTTCAAAATGACGTGCACAAAGTTTTGCAATTATATTAAGGAAAAGACATAAGTTTTGAAACAAGTTCACAGCAACGAAAGATATGACTGATATTTTAATGTTATCTTGTACTTAAATTTTTTCTTTCATGAAACCTAGAGTACTTATAAGTACAGTACCGTACAAAATTATTGGCTCGGAGGCTCTTTCATCAGATCACAATTTCTAATCAGATCTTTTAGAAAAATTTGAAAATGTAGCTTTTGAGCCAATTAATAAAGTGCAAGTCTGAAGTTGCCAGCAAATTTCGTTGATTTTTAGCATTTATTTATTTTTTTGCTGACAGTGTCTTCCATATAAAAAGTATAATCGAACATTGTTTGTATGAAAGAAACTCTCAATAAAAACAATACTAAAAATCAACTAAAATTTAATGGGCTGCGAACTTCATTTTAACTTTTTTTATAAAAAGTCTGACTAGAATTTTGCAAATTTGTATGCAAATTTATTGAATTTTCCCGAGTTTGGCACAAAGTTTAACAATTTTATTTTTATGTTTTTTCATATATTTAGTACAAACTATTTTTATAAAGAATAAAAAAAGGTTCATGCATTGTGAAATATTCCCTGTGCTTTAGTTGTAATAAGTTGTTTTATTTTGTTGGCGTACGTTCTAATGATCTCATGATCTAATGTTTTTATGTTTTTGTTTTTGTCTGTCAAAATGAAATTTCACTAAATCCTTTCGCACGTCTAAATGAAAGAAAAGGGAGCGAAAGGCCCTCCTTAAAGTGTCCCGATTTGGCAACAGAGATATCTGGAATCCCTACACTAAACCGATCATCACGAAACTTCACACACTGATGTAATTTAATCTAGCTGAAAATATACAAGGAGGCACTTTCCTTATGAACTGAATTTTTTTAGTACTGGATCTTTGTAGGGAGATACTTAGTATATAAAATCATTTCCATACTCATAGAGGAGGGATGCCACCTGGTTAAAAAATCTAATTCAATTTTAGTTAAGGAAATTATTTATTTGAAATGTTTACTACAATGGGCAGATAAAAGAGGCTTAAGAGAAGTTTGACAATATTCTGAAAATCGTAGCCACCTCTTCGAAAGGTCGTATTTAAATAAAATATTCGCAATACATATAAAATTTAAATAACGGTGCTAAACGAAAGATTGTCTCGAAACCTTTTGTTTTAAAATTTGGAATAGTTTTGAGGTATTTTACATTGCTATATTTTCAAATTTTTCTAAAAGATCTGATTAGAAATTATGATTTGATGAAAGAGCCTCCGAGCCAATAATTTTGTACGGCACTGTACTTATAAGTACTCTAGGTTTTATGAAAGAAAAAAATTTAAGTACAAGATAACATTAAAATGAATTATTACAATATGGGAGTCAATGGAAATAACTAGTTCTGAAAAGGTTTCATTTGTAAACTATATGTAGGAGGGTTGCCACCTGTATAAAAGAACAAAGTTTACTTGAATTGAGCAAATGAAGAAATTGCAATGTTTATTACAATATGGGCGTCGGACGTTATGAAATCTTTAGTTTGAACATGCGGAATTTTTTGAGGTGTTTTAAGGGCGTTGTGATCGATTTAATAATTTTGCAATATGGATCTCGATCGAAAAAGAAAAGGCTTTCTTTCTAACATGCCGCCTTCACATGCTTGAAAATCTCGCTAGCGTTATAATTTTTTTCTCGCAAGCGAGATAGAGTTTTGTTGACTGGGCATTTGACAGCATACTCTTTCATTTGTAAAACGTCGCCAAACAAGTAGGTTCGAGCTTTCCAGCCTAAATTTGTATTTCGGACGTAACGCAAGCGAGATTTTCCAGCACGTGAAGACCGCCGGTCAGCTGCATGTAGCATGGTTGCCACCGGTTTGAAAAATCATATTAAATTTGAATTAAGGACATTAGGTTATTGTAATATGTATACTCAATGTCTATCACAATACGGATGACAGATGAAAGAAGTTTAAGAAGGTTGCCACCTGTTCAAAAAGTTAAATTCAATTTGGGCTTGAATTCAGGGAATAAGGCAATTGAAAAGATAACACAAGAGGTTTATGAAGGTTTTAGTTTGAAAATACTTATTATAAAAAGAGTTATAAAAATTAAAAACCCTCTATGTTTTTGGCTTATGTATGTTAAGTTTTATTGAAATAAATTACACTTAATGTAACACACAGAAATTTCATATACTCAGCGAAGCGGGTGAGGAAAATCTAGTTTTTTATGAATGAAAATCCTGGTTGATTTCTCGGTCTAATTTTGAAAACTACGGAAGAAATTTGGTTTTAAATTCCTGTAAATTCGCTATAACCTTTGGTGGAGCACTTCAAAATTTTTCAGTCGCATAAAGGAGTCAATATTGTTGACAATCAAAATTCAAAAGTATATGAAAAATATGTCGAATTTCTACAACTGGGAGATACTAGCATATTATAATATCGCGCGTCTTTTCGTTCCAAAGTTTCACAATTTACATATTAAAATATTGTTTTATATTAAAACAAGTAAGAAAGTCTAAGTTCGGGCGGAGCCGAACATTAAATACCCGGCGCAAGTATTAAATATATGATTTTAACTCTTCCGAAAACTACCGCTACATGGTAAACAAGGATGTATCAATTTTGAGTAAATTAGCGTCCTTAAATTTCGAAATATTGAAGTTTCAAGCATTTCTGAAATTTACCGTTATATGAAACGCGGCCTCAATTTTATTCCGATTTCAACGTTTTGCTTTTATGTGGCAAGCACAGTAACTATACCGAGTTTGGTACAAATTGGTAGAACGGTTACCGAGATGCATATATGTAATCATTAGTGGGCGGTGCCACGCCCTTTTTCCAAAATTTTATCATAAACGTATTTCTCGGTAAAGAACTGTTACAAGCATCAATTTTGAATAAATTAGCTTTAATATTTACTGATTTATCGAAGATTTCGTATTTCTCCAAATTACCGTTATATGAGATGAGAGCGTGGTTATTGTCCGATTTTAAAAATTTTCGGCCATTTGGTATGCCGCAGCAAGGCTAACAACTGTGCGCAATGTGCGCAATGTGTGGAAGCAATTGGTGCAGCGGTTACCAAGATATACACATGTAACCAAAAGTGGGCGTGAGTGAATAATCTTCAGTAGTTACTAAAACATCGCAGTTGTCGTATTTCTGAAAATTACCGTTATATGGGAGGTAGACGTGGTTATTGTCCGATTTTGCCCATTTTCAATACCACCTGTCCTACGCCCGAAAGAAGTGCACGTACACGTAGTTTCATTAAGATATCTCAATTTTTACTCGAGTTATCGTGTGCCCAGGCGGACGTACAGACAGTCACCGCTTAATCGATTTATCTTTTCATTTTGATCATTTATGTATACATTTGTCTATATCTATCTCGATTCGTTTTGCCGATTACAAGCAACTGTTATGCGAACAAAGTTATAATACCAAGTGCGCTCGGGTATAAAAAGTCACGCAGAACAAAAATTGGAAATCCCCTTTGTGTTTTACGCACGCTTTTGGGGTAATTGGCCCATTCAACAATTTGTAACTTCGTCATCGATTTTAAATTCTCAGGCGGTTTTGGAAATGGTAAAAATAGGGATATTAAATAATATTTATTGTGGTATGTTTTTTATGTAGATACGTGGAAAAAATTCCTAAGATATCTGATTTTCACAATTTTGGTTTCGGCTTTTTATACATTGATGATAGTTTCTGTAATATTTCGCATGTAGAGTACTGCGTAGCAAAAATAGGTCAGTAAATGTCGTAGTCATTAAAATTGTTAAAAAAAGATTCCAGTTTCCTTGAGAAATTCAATTTATTTTTACAATAAATAAAGTCTCATATTTTCGTGAATATTGTAGTGAACCCATCTGGCTGCATTGTACATTGCATTTTTTATTATTGATTGCAAGATCTCAAAAATGCCCAATAAGCAAATTTTTTCTGACGCCATTGATTTCTTGACTTGATTTATTTCGTAGAACACAATAGTCTGTAAAGTCGGTTATTTCAAATGCAATGCCCATTAAATTTCCCCCCAAGCCAAGTGGGCAAGCTATACCCTGTGGGGAAAATTTCTAGTTCTGAACTGGTGCGCTTCTAGTACATCCGTGTAGGGAAACGAACTAGAGCGGAACTGGTTCGATTCTAGTGCGTTTGGAACCATGACTAGTACGCGTTAATTCTCTTTTGCATGCTAGCGACTGGCGAATTTAACATTGCGATGTCCTAGGAAGTGTCAATTGTACCCCGTTGCATCCCTTTGGCTCTAGTTCCGAATCAGTTCTGAATTCGATAGATAAGATCTAGTTCGTTTTGCATCCCTTTTCCTATAGTTCCGAACAAGTTCCAAATTCGACAGATGAGATCTAGTTCGTTCTGCATCCCCTTTTCTTTAGGTCCAAACCAGTTCCTAGATATATATTTCTAATCAGGCTTGTCGAAACATTTCCCTTTTATATTAAATACGATCGGATGAGGGAAGGACAATACCAACACAAATGTTTAACGCATTTATTAAAAATTTATAAACCACATTAGTAGTAGTAGTAGTAGCATTAAACTTAAGTAGTAAGTAAAAAACAAAAGTGCGTTCTGCTTAAAAGTAAAAATACTAGTTCACTTTGTCTTACTTGTCTAAATAAAAGCATATTGATTTTTAAGTTAATTCAGTTATTTCTAAGCTTATATGTATTTGAAGTACTTCGAAAGTTTTTGTCGTACTTAAATAAGATATACAGTCAGTCAATAAAGTTTAGGTACAGCGAAGTTTTTACAATACCGGCAACTATTTTTTAAATATTTTATTTTTCCCTAATTTTTTATAAAAATATGGTTATTTCTACACCAAAAACGCCAAAAATCAGAGTTCCAAACCTTATGTAAAATTAAAAAAATATCCGCAAATTTCCATCCAAATATTGCAATTTACACTCTTTAGAAAAAAGCTAAGTACGCAGTTTTGTAGCCCATTCAATTTTAGTATAACAAAGTGCAAGTTTGAGGTAGCTAGGACTTACCATTGATATTTAGCAATTTTTTTGTGTGGTAAGTCCTAGCTTCTTCATACTTGCACTTCATTATACTAAAATTGAATGGGCTAAAAAACTGTAAACACAACTTCTTGTAGAGAGCGTAAATCGAAAGTGAATTATTTTAATGAAATTTTGCAGAATTTTCTTAAATTTTTCACAAGGTTTGGAACTCTAATTTTAAACTTTATTGACTGACTGTATTAAGGTAGCTGTGCTGGATTGCATAAAAAAAAAATAACTTGTCTTTTCTTAAAAAAAGGTAGCTCTGGTGGCTTGCATTTTTAAATAAATTTAGTGAGAAAGTGATAATTATTTTGACACTTTTTTTTCAATGCCTCTTTTTCTGCAACTGCATTGCCTTTCTCAATTGTCCTTCAGGATCTTGGCCTTTGTTTATGGAATCACTAAGTGTAATGATTATTAAGCAACTCAAAAACTATACCAGCGTGATTACCGACGTATCCTTTTGAGAGGTAGCCGCACCCATATAAGAGGAATAAGACCCAAACTTTTCAGGTCAAAATTTCAGTAGGTTGCGTCTGTATGGCCTTTTCAATTTTAAATTATCATTATTTTTAAGTGGAAAAATAAAACTCAAAATTATTGATAATCTCTGCGCGAAAAAATAAAAATCATAAAATAATCATTATTTGTAATCCCAAAAATAAAAATCAAATAAAAATTATTTCCGTTTGAGCGAAAAAATAAAACTCAATGATAATTCATAAAATAATTATTAAATGCTTATTTAAATTATTTTACTCATAATGATTACCTTCCCTGCTTTTAAAATTTGAAATAAAATAGTTTAGTGAAAGTACCACATTTCACTGCTTTTGGACTGGTGCGGGACTAGTTCTGCATACCTTTTTCGATAGTTCCGAACTAGTTCTAAATTCGACAAATAAGATCTAGGTCGTTCTGCATCTCTTTTTCTATAATTCCGAACCAGTTCTAAATTCGTCACTTTAGATATACATAGATTTCTAGTGAAGAAACTGAAAAAATTAGTTTCTTAAAAGTACCAATTTTCGCCGACTTTGGACTGGTGGGGATCTAGTTCCTATCGGACTAGTTCCTTTTTGGCGATAAAGACCTAGTATGGAACTAGAAATTTGATTCACTAGTCCGCGGTTTCCCTGCAGGGTATGCACTGTAATGCCTGAATTTTAAAGGAGAAGCACCCGGTATGAGCTGTAACCAGTGTTGCCAAACATAGGCTTTTCCAACCAAAACTGGTAGGTTTTTTTCCATTTGGTAGTTTGGTAGGCTTGATTGGATTTTGGTAGGTTTCCGGACAATAAGTAATAGTTATTTGCGAAAAAGAGAAAATATGTACGTATCTCCAAATATTTTAGCAACCTTTTTTGCACAAATATTTCACCGGTGCGTTCGTATAATGACGGCCACAAACATGTAAATATACCTGATTCCTAAGTACAAACGTATACCTTATTATCGCCAATATCCATATACCGTAACCTAAGGATGAAAAGGTGCCAAGTCCATTTTTCGTATTACCTGTCATTCTGCATCAAAAACTAAACTTAAAAAAAAAATGGACTTGGCACCTTTTCACCTTTAGGTAGCGATATAATTTATGACGTACTTGGACCAAGATTCCAGAAAAGTCTGCCAATGGGCTCGTACTCAACCATATTTCGGGCGGAAGTCTTCCTAATCGAAGTCTGTGTTCCCGAATGTCATCGTAGAAGGCAAATGAGGCCAGAATAAATATTATGTCGGGCATTCAGGCAGCGTTAAAGGCCTTAGAGTCTTTTAACACGGCATCAAGTCTTGTAAACTCTTGAACCACCTGCGAGCCCACAATAGCGTCACGCATGAAGGGTTTGAAGGCAACGAAAGGGCTGACTGTCTCGCAAAGCGTGAAGCCCAAATGCGTTTGCATCCTAGCCTTTCTGTGGTACATCTAAATGATACACTGCAGACCTACTTAGGAGCTAGCTGGGAATAATCTCAAATTGCTGCCTGCTGGCGGAAGTCAAAGGGAATAAGATAGCAGGAACTCTAAAAGACACCTTGAACTTAGAACTCTTACTGGCAACCTGACAGCACACTGCAAGTTAACGTACGGTTTTAATTAAATGGGTCTTTCTGTAGAGACGGACTGTAGGGTTTGTCGGCTGGTGAAAGAAACCCCAGAGTATATTCTACGTGCCTGTCCACGAAGCATGAATCATAGATTGATACACCTTGGAGAACGATTACCTTCTCCATCTAAAATTTGGAACATGGCCTCATCCAAAGTGCTGAGCTTTTTAAATAGCCTAAGGTTGGAGTGATTACAACTTTGATTTAGCACAATATATCTTCTTAGGTCCAGCGCGGGTATCTTCGACGTAATAATAATAATATCGTCACTAGACACGAATAAAGAGCTCGGAAAAACTGTTTGGGGAGTTCTGGGAAATACTGTTCCACTCGAAAATATAGTTGACCGCGGACATAAGTTTTTGGGTCTTTCTTCGATGTCAAAAAGGTTAACGCGACTTTATTTGCCGTCACCTATGTTAAGAGTTTTTCTTCCCCGAAATTTTTTTTACTCCTCTTTTTTCGCTATCAACTTTTGGGCTCGCGTCTTTATTCGTATCTAGTGACGATATTTATGTATGTGTAAAGAGACATATGTACATATGGATAAGTCTATACAGTAAAATTAATCGATATACGCAGTTAATTTGTTTTTATTAATCTAGTTGTGCTTTAGTTTTACTAGTTTATATTAACGATGCTGTTAAAAAATTTGACATTGAAAACAAATATTAAAACTAAAAACAAGTAAGAAAGTCTAAGTTCGGGCGGAGCCAAACATTAAATACCCGGCGCAAGTTTTAAATATATGTTTTCCACCTTTCCGAAAGCTACCGCGACATGATAAGCCGGGGTGTATAAATAATAAGTAAATTAGCGTCCTTCAATTACGAAATATTGAAATTTCAAGCATTTCTGAAATTTACCGTTATATGAAAAGCGGCCGAAAGTTTAGTCCGATTTCAACAATTTTCAACGGTTTGCTTTTATGTGGCAAGCACAATAACCATACCGAGTTTGGTACAAATTGCTAGAACGGTTAGCGAGATACATATATGTGATCATAAGTGGGCGGTGCCACGCTCATTTTCCAAAATTTTATCATAAACGTAAACGTCTTGGTAAAGAATTGTTGCAACCATCAATTTCGAATAAACTAGCTTTAATATTTCCTGATTTATCGAAAATTTCGTATTTCTCTAAATTACCGTTATATGGGATGTGAGCGTGGTTATTGTCCGATTTTAAAAATTTTCGGCCGTTTGGTATGCTGTGCCAGGGCCAACAACTGTGCCCAGTTTGGAAGAAATCGGTGCAGCGGTTACCAAGATATATACATGTTACCATAAGTGTGCGTGGCTATGCCCATTTTCCAAAAAAAATTTAATATTCTTATTTTTCGTCTAACAATCATTGTGAATATTAATTTTGCGTGAATTATCTTCAGTAGTTACTAAAATATCGCAGTTTTCGTATTTCTGAAAATTACCGTTATATGGGTGGTAGGCGTGGTTATTGTCCGATTTCGCCCATTTTCAATACCGTCCGTCCTATGCCCAAAGGAAGTGCACATACCAAGTTTCATTAAGA
>NW_023458555.1:115699300-115711888 GCF_013731165.1 Rhagoletis pomonella
AAATGTCAGTTACGCGGTTTTGCAGAATGACGATACGCGGTTTTGTACTTTAGACGACGATATATATGTACACATATTAGATTATTTGTTCTCAAAATGCATGAAAACTATATTATGCTTGGTAACAATTAATAATATTTTGTGATAAACAGTTTTACAAATGTATTTGCATTTCAAATTTGTGTTTTAATAAAGTATTAATTAAATAAATTATTATTGATAATTATTAATATAATAAATCGATATAAAAATATTTACACTTGGCAACTCTTGGACTTTTCTTCATTTGTAACAAATGACAGATGTAATCAAAATAAAAAAATAATTGTAATTTTACAAATGTAAACAAAACTGGCGTTCTTCACAAAAAAGTGTAGTTAGGGATCGAATTGCGCACTTTTGTTTCCAATATCAAGTGCCCCCAAGAAGTGTTAAACCACTAGATAGCTTAGAAAACGCTTTCAAAAATTCGAAACGAGAGTGAAGTGCAGTGATCAATTGTGATCGAAATTGCAGGCAAAATTTGTGCGTGCGTAATTAATGTATTACTTATTTGAAGAAATGTTGCCCTTGTCTTTAAAAATAAGCAAACCAAGACCCCCGCTTCCCACTGGTGGTTACATAATAATTAAACAGCCCCTTAATTAACATGCGCTTGTTTTGTGCACGCACGGCCAGTTAAACAGGCATGTCTGTATCGAACTGCTTCATCATTCTTAGGGCCAATTTCACAATGCGTAGTTAACTCAGAATCGGGAGTTAACTACAGAATTTTGTACCGAAAATATCTAGTTAACTGTCGATTCTGAGTTAACTACGCACTGTGAAATTGGCCCTTAGCAATTTGATGAGCATTTTTATTGTTATGTGTTGCAAACAGACATTTTAGGAACACAATTATTTTTAACAGTTTCCAGTTTATGTAATATTAATCAAAACAGCCTTTATTTATTTTATGTATTACTAGCAGACCCGGCGAACTTCGTCCCGCCCAAAATTTTTATATATTTTATTGAATCTTTTTGGTCCAACATTTTCACCAACAATTCACGTTTACGATTTTCATTGGCACATTTGTCTGCTAAGATTAATAGCCCGAACACAATGAAAACGACGAGCTACAAACCACAGCTGTCAAATTATTTTAACACGTACTTTTATGTAGATAATTATTTTGGCGACGACCGGGCTACGCGACGGCTGTGGTTGTAGCCAGATTAGATCTATTTCGATTTTTCTGGCGACAGATAAGGTTCTTCCTCTTCTTTTATGTGAAACTCATACAAATTCATGATGTCGCTGCCGCGTTCAAAGAAATCATGTCGCCATCGACAAAGCGTTTAGATAATGAAGATAACAAATTGGAAGCTGTGGTCTGTAGCTCGTCGTTTTCAATGTGTTCAGAACTTCAGGTTTGGTGGTCATTTGCCGCTTTAAATAACCTAAGGAAAGTGTTATATCCGTTCTTGAAATTCTCCAGTTGTGCGGCATTTCATAGCACGGTTATTCGCAAAGCGATATACATTTTTTCCTCTTCACTCCCTGGCGGCAACAATGACCCGGTTCTATAGTGAATGTCCTAGAAGCTTTACAGTATAGTAGGTGGCAATTTCAAAATGGGTGCGAATCATTGTTCTACAGAAATGCAATATACATATACTTATTTCAGACGAAATACCTTAAAAGTTTGAACGCATAATAATATTGGAAAATCACATCCATTGGGCCAATTGCAACGCAGGAGCGTTCGATATACTCAATGGTGCAACAGGTCGATTTAATTTGACCTTCACGGCCCCTTTTCTCACTTGGCTATTCTTAGTAATAGCTCGACTGCAGCACCACTTGGCAGCACGTTTTTCCAATAGTATTGCATACATATTTAAAACATTAGCCAAATCGGATCATAAATAAGATTTTTAGTAATAACTCAACTACAGCGCTAACTGTCGGATTAAATTGTGAAACTAAACCATCCAGAGACCCACTCAAATACACAAAAAGTTTCGTTAAAATCCGTACAACCATTTAGGAGGAGATCACTCACAAACACACCTACAGAAGAATAAAAAAATTCATTCAAAGATAGCTAAAGGTCGGTACGTTTGTAGGCCTCACACCCCTTTTCAAATAGCCCAAATTTTCTCCATGAGTATGGGCTTGATTTCAACTATATACATATCTCCATACGAAGTTCCAGTACTGTACCATGAATACTTTCAGAGATATGCAGTAAAAAAATTCGGTTTGTATGGAAGATGCCACGCGCCCTTTTCCAATAGTTCCAATTTTTCTCCAAGAGTATACGATTTATTTCGTACATCTCCATACAAAACTCTAGAACTCTACCAAAAAATTTCCAGAGATAAGCAGTATGAAATATTCGGTTTGTATGGGAGATGTCACACCCCTTTTTACTATAGCTAAAATTTTTCTCCAAGGGTATGCGATTGATTTCGTATATCTCCATACCAATTTCCAAAACTCTACCATGCACACTTTCAGAGATATGTAGCATGAGAAATTCGGTCTGTATGGGAAGCGCCACGCCCCCTTTACATATAGATATTTTTCAGCCTAAAACCATCCTTGGGACACGTGCGGCAGGTGGCAGTTTCAAAAAAATCGGTTCAGCCGCTCTCGAGCCTTGCGAAAACTAACAAACGGCTTTCTAAATATATATTAGTTGAGATATATTATATATTATAATTATATTTTGACAGTATCCATTGTTTCTGATTGTCGCAAAAAAATCTTGCCAAGTGACGAATTCGCCCCTTGATATGGTCGTTACTTAAAGCCATTCATATTCGAAATTGCATGAAAATTGGAAAACAGGAATCTATAAGCTTATCCAGGCAAAAAGCTACCTACGTACCGAATTTTAAGCAAATCGGACCATAAATGCGATTTTTTGGAATAGATCGGTCCCTGGTCCACTTCTCCGAAAAAAATGATCACATATGCTAATACATGCTAAAAAGCTACCCGTGCACCGAATTTTAAGCAAATCGGACCGTAAATTCGATTTTTTGGAATAGATCGGTCCCTGGACCACTTCCCGGAAAAAATGGGTCATATATGCTAAAAAGCTACTTACGTACTAAATTTTAAGCAAATCGGACTATAATAAGATTTTTTCGAATAGACTGGTCCCTGGTCCACCTACCCGAAAAAAAGTAAAATTTGTTTAGCCTAAAACATGGTGGTTACCGAAAGCTATTTGTATACAAAATTTCATGAAAATCGGACCTGCCGTTCGCGAGATTACCTGTTACAAAAAAAAGGGACTTCTCTTTATATAATTAGTATAGATATAGATGTGCTTTCTGAAAGCGTCGAATACAAGAGAGGGCTGTGACTGGGTTTATGTAATTTGAAATTGTATTGATGATTACTAATAATAATAGAAAGGCGCTTACATATCGATGGTCCTCTGCAATAACGATACAGCTCAAAATTTCATATATTTCAGTAGAGCCCATTCAAGATTTTTTGTTTCGTAATTTAGCAATAATATGTCTTGGAACATAATTATTCCGTATTATTTGCAGTCATACTGCAAGCTTTCAAATTATGTCTTTTTCTAAACCTGAAATTTTGAATTGTGCCGTTATTGCAAAGGACCATCGACGTATGTTAGTGTTTGGCCGAGCTACTCCTCCGATTGTGGCATGCGCCTTGATGTTGTCGCACAAAGAGGAGGGACCTACAGTTTTACGCCGACTCCTGCCGGGGGCCGACCACTATTGCAAAAAACCTTTTCTTTTTTATGTTGGCCGGAACTGGGCTCGAACCCTTTCCCTGCGGAATGGTAGTGCGCACTTCTAACCACTACACCACAGCGATCGCTTAATTAATTTTAATCATTAATCGTGATTAACCATTAGTTCGCTCATTTTTAATCATTCATAGACTAACATTTTGTCGACAATACTCGCATAAGATAGTCACAAATTTTCACAAAAGAAAAAAGTTATTTTCTTCAAAACTTTCGAATGATGTCTTGACTGAGCTTACTATTTCGGAATCTCTACTATTACTTATAGAGTAGGCTATTCATAAAGTCTGGGTAACGAAATAAAAATTTTTCTATTATATGTTCCATATATATTAGGAGACTTTTATTCTTTTTCCAAAAAGTGAGGATGTCAAAATTTTAATAGATGTCGGATCGGATCTCTTAATCTCTTTCATGCAAATTATTCCAAAACGAAAACTTAAAATTGATAAAAAATAATAAACTGAATTTAACTAACAAGTAAACAAATGGATGTATAGAATTGACAACAACAACCACGCTGTCGAGTTTAAATAACGGCAAATCAGCTGAACTTGATAGTAGTTGGTTGAATAAGGAAATGAATTAGCAACAAGAGTTTACGGGATGTACATAGCTCAGTGGATAACGCTTCTGACTTTGAACATCGATTACGCAGGTTCGATCCCTGCTGAAGTCTAGAAAAAAGAAGTCTGATGAGGAGATGTGGTGATCACCGAAATAGCTGCTATAACTTCTACCGCTTAGACTTTGTTGCTTTTTAAATTTTTCCTAATAAACAATCGTGGTACAAATCTCAATAGAAATATTAAAAACAACAAGTAAGAGCAGCGGTGTCTTCGGCTATGCCGAAGGCTTCATACCTTTCATGAGCGTCTGAAAATTTTACTTTAGCAGATTACTGCATTTGAAAAAATATATATATTTACAGCAGGCATAGATCTCATATATATTCACAGCAGGCATAGTATCTCCTCTACATATATAAAAAATTATATCTAAACAATCAGAGTGATTTTCACTGCTGTGTGATCGGTATGTAAACCGGTAACACAATTTAGTGGGTTTATCTTCCTACATAAAGGAGATATATCGCAAGGACTGATACCTGAACAAGCAGTGGTATAAGAGATAAAGCTCATACAGCATACATTTTGACGATTTTCTCAGTAGAATTTGAATTATTATTTATAAAATAGCTTAAGAAATTGATCGGTTGTAGCTGTCCAAATAAAGGAGTTGTTCAGAGATGGCAAGCGTTTTTGCCACCTATTAATAAAAGCCAGGCTATTCTAGCTGACCACTGATCTCGAACTCCTTCTTTATTTTAGGTATAGCTGAATTTATACTATTACATAGAATTACAATGTACTGTTTTTTAACTTTAAACCTGTGCATGTACATACATGTTTTGCTATTGCGAACAAATTTCCGCAAATCGGTTCGCTTAGCAGCTAGGTAACTAATTATTATAGTACATAAGCGATAATAGAATGTAATAAACAGCTAGGTAACTATAACTTATATTACATAAGCGATAATAGAATATGCATGGCAAACCAACTTGAACGGACTGCAGCGAAGGTGATGCACCTCTAACCTTTAAGTGAGCGGGCACCGTTTAACCTCTAGGTGAGCGTAGCAGTATTACTACGTTAACCTTTGGACATCCTCCCCCGTTGAGAGCCTTGAGAGCTTTTAACGCCATCCACTGGCAGTAGGCATAACTTTCTGATTGCCCGTCGATTGACGCCAGTGCTAGTCTTGATGATAGCAACGCGAACCACATCATCCTTTCCTTTGACCGTATCGATGACTCGTCCCATTTGCCACTTCATGGGTGGATTGTTGTCATCCTGTATTAGGACTAGTGCATTGGGTGGAATGTTTGGTGTTTTCGTACGCTCTTGCAACAGCGTTAGGTAGGCCGTGCTCCATGACCCCCAAAAGGATTGTTGTATGCGACAAGTTTGCTGCCACCGACCTAAACGGCAAAGCTCGATATTTGACAAGTCGGTCTCTGCTATGGATGTGAGTGCCCCAACAGAAAGAAAATGGGCCGGAGTCAAAACGTCCAAGTCCTATTGGCTTTCTGAAATGGGACAAAGAGGTCTGAAATTTATAATGGCAGTGATTTTACACACAAGTGTCCTAAATTCTTCGAAGCCGAGAACGATAGAGCCAATTGCTCTGCGAAGATGATATTTTGCGGCCTTGACTGCGGCCTCCCAAAAGCCGCCAAAATGAGGCGATCGCAGTGGTATGAAGCGCCAGTCGATGCCGTCGTCAAGGCATTATTTGCGAACTTTGCTAGTGTGCTGTTCACTAAGCGACAGCGCACGAATCTCTTTCAGCTCATTTTTCGCGCCGACGAAATTAGTGGCGTTATCTGACCAGATAACCCTAGGTTGCCCACGCAAACAAGTGAATCGTTTTAGTGCAGCTAAGAACGAGTCCGTGGACAGGTCTCTGACTAACTCCAAATGAGTAGCCTTTGTTGCAAAACATATAAACACGCAAATGTAACATTATGTAGCAGGCCTATTCCGCACTTCCGCACTAGTGTAGAATGGGCGTTGAATCTGTACTCGCCCGGCTGGTAGGTTACCCATAATGTGCCCCATGACTATTGGTTTGGTACGAAAACATCGCACGCATTTGTTGAGTACACCAGCCACGTTTTTTCTTCCTGCAATTGGCTAATACTGCAACCGAATGGTTGCAAGCAGCGCTTGAGGCCCAGCATGTAACAGCTTCCGGTGAAAGTGCTCAATGATGCTGTTGGTGAGTGGGTGATGCCTTGGTAGCACGATGGGGTGCTTTGCGCTGAAATTTAGTGCTGCATTCTGAAGACGCCCACCAACCCGTATTAGCCCGGTATTGTCTAGAAATGGGCTCAGTGAGCTTATCTTGCTTGAATAACTGACTACGCGGCCAGCCTTCAGTTAGCTGTATTCGAGGCTCATGGAAGCTCTTTGGACCATACGAAGGAGCAAGTGAGTTCCTGCTTCAATTTCTTCTAGACTTAGTTGAGCAGATCCCCATCGATTATTGGACTTAATTTTTAAGAAACGATTAATGTAGGCATAAATTCTTTGCATCTAACGAAAATTATTTATGTATTTGCAATTAGTTGAATAGTCGATGACTTTGGTTGAGGCAATCAACGTAGTCTTCTCTTTTCTGATGATGTGTAGTCTACTTGCCTCATTTGGGGCCATCTGGATTCATCCTCCTTTAGATAAGCGGGACCTTCCTTCCATAGTGTGGATGCATCAAGTTCCTTGGGCGAGGCTCCTTTCGACAAAATGTCTGCTGGATTGAATTCGGTGGGAACATGCCTCCACGACATACCTTGAGTTAGTTCTTGGATGCTGCTGATCCGATTGGCAACAAAGACGTTGAAATTGGCGGCTATGTCACTTACCCACGAGAGGGTGATGGTGGAGTATGACCAGCAGAAGAATTCACCCTTGAACGGACCCAAACCTTGAATGGAATGTAACAATTCGGCTAACAACATTGCAGCGAACAACTCTAATTTCGGAATCGTGAGCGTTTTTAAAGGAGCAACGCGAGACTTGCAGCAGAGCAACGTCGTTCGAACCTCGCCCCCAGTTTGCGCTCGAATGTAAGCGCAGGCTCCATATTTGCGCAGAGTCGATTTCAGGCGAAGTGCAATGACTGAGGAAAGCTTTCGTCCCAGGCTAGTTTATCCTTCCACAGACTTTGCAAAAACACCTTAGCCTTTAGCACAATGGGGCCAATGACACCAAGCGCATCATAAAACCTAGCAGTTACCGACAGCATATTGCGCTTCGTGGTCCGCAATGGTTCAGGAAGCCAGCCCTAGCGCCTTGGTAATGTCGATTTAGATATCTTAACGCAGCGATGAAAAGGTGAATTTATGAGAGCGAAATCTTAACAGAATATCAATCAATTTGGGTTGTATTGTAGGACCCGACCAGTGTTGCCACAAAGATTTTTAATTTTTTACCAAACCTCTAAAAAAAATTACCAAACTCAGAAAAAAATTACCAAATTTTTATGAGCATAATATTCTAAACAAATTGGAGATTATTTTTTGACGAATGTAGATAATACACCACGTCTGGGTTTGTGGCCAGTTTAGATCTATTTATATTTTTCGACCGAAAAATGAGTTCTTCCCATTCTTTTATGACAAACTCATAAAAATGCATGATGTCGCTGCCGTGTTCAAAAAATTCATATCACCATCGACTGAGCGTTTAGATAACGAAGATGAAGAATTTACAGCTGTGGTTGTCCTTTTCATTGTGTTCCGACTATAACAATTCACAAGTATTTTTAATGGCCGGTTGTTGAATGTATTTAACCGGACCTTCTACCTCCGATTTGTACTAATCAGAACTTGAACAATCGGCCCTAAAACATAAAACAAAAAAATCGCTCAGAGATTTACAAACATTTAAAAGGTGTTTAATAGTTCATTTCTACTGCAGTTTATGCCTATTGGAAAAAAGCAGATTACAACTGGAAGGAGGTAGTTGCTCATATTAGGTACAAGCAAATGAAAGGAAAATAACAAAAACGAATAAATAAACATTGCAGATCACCTCTTGTTAAAAGTATCTAAACTCTTGACTGTAGTTAAGCGTTTGGTGGAAATGGGCTGTAACATACAGTCTTTTACATAATTTATTACATAACTTAAAACCAAATCATGAAGCCAGCAAATGTATCGTTAAACGGTAGATAAAAATTACTTTTACTATTTTATAAGTGGGTCACATTCGTATTTAATCGCAAACTTTTAATTAGTCCCGTGAAATTATATTCTTTCACCATTGGTTCCGGCTGGTAAAAATTATCCAAAATCCAATTTTGTGGGACTGTAGGGGCTGTGATTGAGCCGCCATATTGGGAAAAATGGGTGGTTTCCTGCTATATTGCAAAATCATACAAAATGTTCTGAGTTGTCAAGGCAAATTGTTACATTAAAGAGCCCTTTCAATTTTTGGCTCTCTTAAGGTGTAGATACATACATATGTATGTAAGTACATAAGCAAATTTTTTTGTTTTGTGCAATTGTCAGAAGGTTCAAAGTTATAAATTTTTATAAGTAATAAGTTAGTATTAAAAACTTAAAAGAAAAGAATTACTTTAAAAAAATTACCAAATTGAGAAAAAAATTAACAAATTACCAAACTCCTTCTAAAAAGAAAAAAATTACCAGTTTTGGTAAAAAATTACCAAAGTGGCAACGCTGAACCCGACATCAAAATGTCGTTTAATGAGAATCCGCAGCTGGTGGGAGCAGACGCATCAAAGACTACGCGCAATTTTGTGGTGGAGCTTTCTGCCTTCAATATGCAATGATGAGGTAAGAAGTTGGTGCGCACTCCAGTAAGAATAACTATTACCAGAGACATATGCTCAAAATCGACGAACTGCTTGCGAATAAGAGTCGCCTAATTGCGAAGGGCTTGATTTAAAGAGCAAACTAACTGAATATTCTCCTGAGCTCACTCGACGATAATTGTTGATGAAGTGTTCCTCGCAAGCCAAGTCCTCTTTAGTTCGCTTTACATTTTCAGTAATGTGACCTTCTACCTCCCAAAACCGCCTGACTAAATCGTTCAGGGTGCAGTCTATTCCATCAGATGCTGACTTCTCAACAGCAACTGCGCAGTGCACGGATTTAGGGGAGGTCAAATCGAAATTCCTTGACACGACCCAACCTAGTCTCGTTTTTTGCAGTACCGGCAGGTTTTTACTCAGGCGAATTTGTCCCACGCATAGCAGCTCGAAAAACAGACTTTCTCCGATAAAAAGATACATTTTCTGGGGCTTGAAGAAGAATGGATCGGCTAAGGAGATATTTGCTGGAATTTTCCAGTCGACGTGCGAAAGGTTTGTTTCCGGCTGATATGTGGTTATGGTTGGCACAACCACGGCTGAAATGGATGTTTCATAAGTTCTATCGACGGATTGCAATAGCGTAGTTGCACTCTCACTAGAGAATATGTCTGACTGCCCAATTCCCGAAATGTTAGTAGAGGCCTTAGATTTCTTAATTTGCCGCTGGTTGGCCATGTTTGCCGTTATGCAATGAAGTTGCGAGCATGGTTGCCACAATTGGTAACTTTCTACCAAAATTGGTAACTTTTAAACGATTTGGTAACTTGGTAACTTTTATTTTATTTTGGTAACTTTTGCAACCAAACATCTATTTGCATTACTAGAAAGAAATGAATTATGTTTTGCCTGTGCGTAATTATAAAAACCCTTCGAGTTTCAGTGGCAGCACTACTGACACTTCTACCAATTTACTTCGATTCAATTAGAGTCATCTCATATTCGAATACTGGAAATATTTGAATTACAGTGGCAGCACCACGGGCTGCACTTCTGAAACAACTTTCAAATGTTTGCGATACATTTTGAATTCTACAGTACCAAAGGTATAAAAATTCGGCCATCTGGCAATTTTTGGTAAGGTCCACAAATCGATTTGATTATTCTGGCACAAAAAAAAATGTCGCGTGCTTTTTATCAGTCCCACCTACCGACATGTATTTCGACCCACAGAATCCGAATCTGAGATCCGTCTGACACGTACAGTAAGTTATGAAAAAACCGAAAAAATAGCTCGAAATTTCGGTTAAAAGCACCCGCCACTTCTTTTGTATGGCGGTGCTATTATTCCGTGAGTCGCAGGTTCAAATATCGGCACATTCCGAACGAAAAATGACACTGAAGATGGCACAACGCCGAAACCGGTTTGTCTCCAAACCAGATTTGCCAAAAGATGACGAAAAATCGTTCCAGATTACATCATACTCCTACCGTGTCGGAAACACCAACAACGAAAACGAGAATATCGGCACGTGCAGTAATTAATTGAAGGAAAAATATTTTCTAATAAAAAAAATTATTATAATCGTCAATAGCATTTTCAATATTGATAATTTATCAAGAAAATAGATTTAAACTTCTTTGCTAGAACTGGCGTGTTTTGATAAATAATCGAAAATTGAGAATTTATAAAAATATTGAATTTATTACGTGAACAGAATCGGGCTGTAAGTATATACACATTTGTTATGAAATATAGCAGTTTTAATAAGTATATTTTTTTCTCACTGAAGAAGTGAAGATTTTGGTAGTGAAGATTTGGTAACTTTTGGTAACTTTTTTTTAAGAGATTTTGGTAGAAAAAAATGTTGGCGAGTGGCAACCATGGTTGCGAGGCGGAGTCAAGTAAGGCTCTACAGGGTACGAAAGTACCTTGACGACTTTTTAACATCACAACATGCTTGGAGTCCATGATGCAATAATGAAAGGTGTTATACGTTGGCAACTTCTCGCTCTAATCCGCCATCTTGAACTACCTTAGGAGAAACTGTGTTGTTTCTTTGCTATTTTCACTGAACATTTCCCAAAATATTAGAAAAAAATTCTGAACAAGCTACATTGATTCCATTTTCGTTGTTCGTTTTGTTCTTATTCGCTGACATTTGTTTTCCAATTGCGTGAAATTTGGTAAGTATTGTAATAAAACCGAATTATTTTACAAATAAATTATAATTTTGCATTTATTAGGTCATTTCCTTAGTGTTTCGCTGACCGACCTGTGCTGGTATTGTGATTAAGAGCTAAGACACGTAAGTTACAACATATTATTTTGACTTTATTGATGAACCATTCCATTTGAGCTCTTTGTTATTTCAAAACCTAATGAACCATTTATTCGCAGATTTTTCGGACGATTCTGCTGTGCTGCGTTCCTGCTCCGCCTGTATATTGCTCCGCCCGTATTTTATAGTGTTGCGTTCCTGTTGCGCCTTTGCATTAGTGTGTGCGTTGTGATTTAGACACGTTGAAGTAAGTTGAAACCAGGTTCTCGTTTGTTAAAAACCTAAAAAACCATTTATTTGCAGATTTTTTGTATGCTTCTGCTGTGCTGCGTTCCTGCTCCACCCGTGTATTAGATTGCTGCGTTCCTGTTAACATACATATCGTCGCTTAAAGTACAAAACCGCGTAACTGACATTTGCTGCTAAAAATTGGATTCGCTCACACATGTTTTTGGATCAATCCTTATCCATTCTTCCTGAAATATACTAGCCAAAAATGCGATTGCTTTTTACAAAAAGATAACCATTTTGAAATATGAGTGTTTTTACTCTCTAGAAATTAATTTATGCAACCTCGCATACGTGGGTTTGCATTATCTCTATACGCGGTTTTGCAATTTATTGATACATGGTTGTGTACTTTAAACGACGATATGTATGTACATGTATATCACATATATTGACTTAGATATGTATACACAATTAATGGTGTACATATATTTTTTTATATTGAAACTAGATATGTATATAGTACATATTTTATTATTATTATTCGGTTCAAAAAAGTCCTATCTCAAATAAAAATACTTCGAAAATGTGCTGAGATAGGGTGTTTTTGAACCGAGTTCCGAGATAGGGCATTTTTCAATCAAATTCTAAAATAGGGCGTTTTCCAGCCAAATTTTGAAATAGGGCGTTGAAAAGCTTTCTGATATCGGGCGTTTTCGACCTGGCTGCCGAGATAGGTCGATCTACTACTCAGCCATCGATATATGGTCGAAGTTTTCGTTAAGACGATTAAACACGATTTGTTTTTAATCGATTCTAAAAAAACTAAGGTAATTTTTAGCCACTTCAAACTTGCATATAATTAGACTAAAATTGAAGGGGCTATAAAACTGAGTGCTCAAAAAAATTCTAACACTTCTGAGAAAAAAGTTTGAATTTTGGTTGAAAATTTGTTGT